>NC_060952.1:329293-569293 GCF_022045245.1 Lucilia cuprina
AATAAATAAAAACTAAAAAAATTTTAAGTTACATTATAAAAAAAATAATAAAATAAAAGTTTAAACATAAATGCCACTGGTGTACAGTTTCTTTTGACGCTCACAGTACATACCGACATTTTTTTCTGTTTTTCGAAATTCGTAATATTTTGTAGCTAAATTTATCTATCGTACATGCGAATCGTCTAAGGTTTCAGGATTAAAACTATATGTATCTTACCTGTGTTAATTTTAGGCATCAGAGAGTTGGTAGCCGCCCCACTCCGATTTAGGTTTATTTGGATAACCTCAATCATTGTCATCTATTTAAACTGTCGTCCAGCGAGTTAGTGATCACCTCGTTGGATTTGACTCCTCCGAGTAACTCGTTGGATTTGACTCCTCCGAGTAACCTGAAGTGGCTATTGATGCAGTGGATACCATTGATGGCATTGCGGTGTCCTTATTAGGCATAGGAAGTGCAGTCGTTTTAATCGACACTTTTCCAATTTTGGACAGCACTGCCTACCTCAGCTTGAGTCAAACTAAAACTGGGGGAGGACAGATGGTCCATCACCATTCCCTATCCGCCACCCGAGGACGCGCTCGGTAGGAAATACGGGAAAACTCCCCCGAGAAAACGACATACATAATACTGGGCTGTTATGCCAATCTAGGCATTCCATCTGGGGTAGCAGCGAAATTAATGAAATGAAAAGCTTTTGAAGTTTTCAACTGGTGGTAAAAAACATTCAACCAAATTATAAGAAATTTAATTTTACGACGCATAATAAGTTAGGGTGCGTGGTAAGTATTTGCGTCCAGTGTCACCATCGTGTTAAAAAAATTTCTTATAATTTCTTTCTGGGTTTATTTTGAATGCAATTTTATTATTATTTTTTTTCTTAAAAAATATGAAAATTATTTATGTAGAAAGTGTTCAAAACTTTAATAAGAATCAGATAATTCTTTAAATATATAAAAGAAATAAATTTTAACTACTTTCTAAAGTCGTAAACCTAAAAAATATAATATTTCTTTAAAATAATGCATTGTTTATTTGAATTTCCCGAGAATTAGAGAAGTTTTATAACCTTGGACACAGAAAATCTCGCTAGCACACTGATATCTTCGGTGACTAAATATGCAAAATATTAAAATGTGCCACATAAAATCTATCTAAAATTCCCTAAATTGATGTTTTTTGCCTATAAACAAAACAAAAGAACTATTACCAATCCGTCAGTAGGTATTTTCTAGCCTAAAAATTACATACGATATACACAAATACATATGTACATGTATTTGTTGATGAAAACATCAAACACTCATTCATCCATCCATCTTTTTTAAGTTACAATTGTTGATGACTAAAATAAGAACGATGATGATGGCGAGACGAGTATGTACATTAGAGATGCCAAACAAAAATTATATCGAGAACTATTGGATTTACTATTTTTATCTCTGTATATATAAATACCTTAAAAAAATTAACAAATAATAACAGTATATAATTATAAAATGTAATAACTTCGGTAAATTTCAAAATGATATTTTTTTAATGAAATGGAATAGTTCGGAGAAATACACTAGTGATATTATAATTTTATTTTTTAAAAATATTGCCTGTGAAAACGTCATGTTTTTAAAGTACCAGAATTATCGATTTCCCCAATTACATATCATTTTGACGACGCATAAAAAATTAAGGACATCAAAGAGCAAAATAAGATCATTTCGATGCACATTATTTGGGCTTTTCTAATGTACATGCACACTTATGTAGGGTTTTTATGTATTCTTGTATGTGAACTGAATATCTCTACTGATGATGATAAATTCATCCATCTCCAATCCACTTAGAAGTGCAAATATTTACACAATTTATACGAAACGGAGGTATGAACATATAATATTTCCAAAAACGAAAACAAACATAATCCTGCTTACACACATCCATAAAGATAATTTGACAAATATGTACATACAGTGCTGGCATAAATGATAGCAACATGCTAACCGAATTACAAAGAACTTTTTTCTTCCGAAATGAAATGTGGCAAATTTAAGAGGAAAAACAAAAAACTATTTAACCGAAAAGTTAAATACAATCAATTGGTTGACTATCGTTGTAGCTTACAACATGTAAACAGACAAGTAGAATCTAAGGGACTTAGTTTTTACAGGACCACTCTACTAGTCAAATGTAATATTGTATTGTATTAGGTCCAGCATGTAACCATTGAAAAATCTCAATTGTTCAATTCACAATTGATGTTGTAGCGTTGTATTTGTAGTATGTCAGACCTGGTTCACACTTGGAAAATTTTGATTTTTGTGTGTGAGAGAAAGAGAAAGAAAGAAATATCAACCATCCGTTTTTCTCACACACAAAATCAAAAGTTTCCCAGTGTGAACCAGGTCTCAGCAGCTGCTACAATAGTGATATAAATGTTGTTAGTATTTTCTATGCAAAAGCAATATTCAACTCCTACGACAATTTTCCACATGTGTGTCAAATGTTAATTTCAGTATATAAATGAAAAATTCAATCGATTTTGGCATTTTATTAAAGGAGAATTTAATGTTAAAAGAAATTAAGTTGGTTTATTTCGCTTGTTTAATTAATTTAATATTACTTGATTTTTTGACATTGCACTATGGATTATATTGATGATGACCCAAAACAATGGGCGGTAATACGTTTGGTATAACATCTTAAATCTTTACGATCACTAACTTTAAGTAAACTTTTAAAAAAGACCGACCTCTTTCCAATATGAAACTTTAAGAAACGGACATAGTGGGATTTTGGTTCAACAGCTATTTTTGCTATTTTCGGGAAAACTGACTTTTTTACATGTCCCTAGGTTATTTCATCTATTTTCAGCCTTTTAATGAAAAAATGTGATGATGCTGCTTTTGATAAAACCAAACGAAGTCTCTACTGAAGTGGCGTTGAAAATATCAAGAGCAGATAACGTTCTGGTAAGGTCATCTTACTGTACATTTCCAAAATAGTTTATATGCGCTGGGATCCCACTTAGAATAATGTCAGACAAGAGACCCAGCCTTAACAGATTTTTCTTGCAATCTACAGGCTGACTATAAATAATCCTATAAATATCCATGTGTGGGGTAATATAATACTTTCAAGAATGGAGGTAGAAGGCCTAAAATCTTAGCATGTGTATATGACCTTGACCTCCAATATCCGGATGAGTAAAGTCTTGTTGCGCTGGAAGCAGATATGTATATTTATAGATAGAATGTGCAATATAGTATTTAGAGCTTCTGAAGGACTAGTTTTTATGACACCTGTTATTTAATTAATTTTTAAATTATTTAATAGTTGGTAATGTTGACAATTCTGTTTATAAAAGCAGAGTTGTTTTTTAATAAATATTTTCTATTAGGGTTTTTGACGAAATAGGCAGAATCAATTATAAAATCAGGTTTGAATTTTTAGTTAGTTAGGGAAATTTGTGGTTTAGCTGACGAGATATTAAATTCGAAAATAATTTAAATTCAAACATAAAACTGTTTTTATTTAAAGATTATCGGGCCTGCTACAGAATTTTATTCCAACCGAAAGAGTAATTAATTAAAAGTATCATTATTTTTACTTTGGTTTGATACTTCTATGAGAACACTTCCTGAAAACCAAATTTTACAATAAAAATCCTTTGGACAAAGATTTATTATTTATTAAATAAACGTATGTATTTGTTAAAGAACTTTTTCTAAAAAATCGTCTTTACTTTTTTTTCTCTTCCTCTGCATCAATGGCAAACAACTATAAAAATTAGTAACCATAAACAAATTCCAATCTCGCATTAAAATAAAAAATAAATAAAATGTATGCCTCTTATATGAAGCTGAATGTAAAAAAGTCTTCATATTAAGGGGACATATTTGTTCATTGTAGAGACGAAATTTGAAACTAAGAAAGTTAGAGAAAATGTATTAATGGCTTTTGTTTTAATTGCTGACCACTTGGCTAATAATCCCCTCGAACACACTAATAAACCAAACAAAAAACGTGCACATTACACTGATAGGGTGATTTTAAGAATAATTTCGAAAAATTTACTAATATTTACAATGTGGTTAGTTTAAAGTAAGGCAAACATCATTAACTATTAAGATAAGATGAGAACATACGCACATTCTCATCGAACAGATAGTTTCTATTACGTTTTCATTCATTTAGATAATTAACATTTTTTTAAACAATAACTTATCTTGTTATTAGTGTAAAGGATACAAATCCAAATTTTTCATTAGGATTAGCCACACAAAATTTTTTGTTATTTTAAGAAAGACTGGAAAATTTTTTAAATCATAACAGAAACACGTGGAAAGTCAAAGGTCAAAGATTATTTGCGGTAAATATATTCATTTTAACGCTTAATCACAAAGATTACAATTGTAAGAAGAGTTACTAACTCATTAGCTACTTAAGCATGTCTATGTTATGCGGCAATTGAGAGAAGCGCTCAATTGTTTAATATTTGTGGATTTTCCCATTATTATAACCATAGAAAAATAAATAGAAGTGTTACTGAGAGTAAGAAATATTACTCTCTCACATGTATTGTGTGTTTAGTATTTTTTAATGTAGAAGTTATATTCAAGAGATTGATGTTGGCTTAATTAATGAATGTACTACTCATTATAACAATATATAGTCAAAATTTCGTATATATAAAATTTGTTGAGTCGAATTTGATAAATACCCTATTCTTGTTAGCATGTACCGCTTACAAAAAAGTTCAATAGGCTAATTTATGGGCGGATTACATCATTACATCGACGCAGGTGTTACAAACTTTAAGACATAAACAAAATACCGTTCTTATTGGTGTGGTGTAGGGTGTATTTAGACTGCATTTGGTCTGCTTTGAAATTAACAATAATCGTTCATATCAAGCGTTAATTTTAGCATTAGCACAATTCCTTTGGCAAAATAGCCCCTGCTGCTGCAATAAACACTGCTAAAAGTTAAGTTTTCCCATAAAATTATTGAAAACATTTTCAGAAAAAAACAAATTTTTCAATCGTTTTTATTTTTTTAATATAATTTTCAAGTGTCAATATTGACTCAACCCAGCAAACACAAAGAGTTTATTTAAAATTAAGAATAATTTTTAATGAAGATCTTTCTTACATTGGTCAACTGATATTGAATAAAAATGGCTAATTCAAAACATTATTTCATAAAATATCGAAATATAATATCAAACAAAAATATAAAAACTTTTTAAACGAAAGAGTTTGTGTTTGTTGGGTTAAATATTTTTCAACTAATACATTCTCACGACTTAGGTTTTTGACAGCAGACTTAGGTTATGTCATACTCAGTTTCAGTTCTATGTATACCTTTTCTATGATTATAACTTTAAAAATGATAACAATTTAGAAATGTAGTAACATTGTTCTCACAATTGTCATTTTTAGAGCCGTCTTTAGGTATGTAGGGTTTCAGGGCACAACAGTATTTTACCACCAAATAAATTGGCAACGATATTTGTTGTGCTAATGTATTTTATACTAAAAATATTTTTCGTTAAATGTTTTCTTATTATTTTTTAAATAATATACCAAAAATGTACTCTTTAGATCATTAATCGGAATAACAACAATATTTATAACAAATCAGACTTAGTGAAGTAAGAATCATATAATAAATATACATAGAAGCGAATAAAATATAATAAGTAGTCAGATTCTCGCATATAGAAAATTACCCTCTCTCACATGTAGGAGTGCTGTGTAAAATCGACTCTCCTGTAAGAAATTGTAACTTGTCAAAACACTCACAAGTTTACCTTACTTTTTTGACCATTTAAAGAGTCAAAATTACGATTAACCACAATAAATCTGTAATTTTTAAAACAGTCTTGACACATTTTTCAAATAAAATGTCTAATTTTCCTAAACTGGAAGAAAATATTTTTTCATATTATTAACATTTAATTATATCTCACTGGGTATAGCTGGTAACCTATAAAATGGGGCTTCTTGGTACTTTTTCATTCTTCCAAAGATACTTTTTGAATTTTCTATAATACTGAATATAGTAATATGAAATTAGGCATACACATGGCCTAGTATTTGAGAACCTATAAAAGGGAATTTTATGGTCATCTAAATTATGAGTTCATTTGTATTAGACAAAATTTAAATTTAATTATCTTAAACAAGTCATTTTAATACTGCTTTACTTTGTTGTTTTTGTTTTTATGCTTTTATTTATAATTTGTTAAGGAAATCTACAAAGGTAGTTTTTTTGCTCATATCTCAGTTATTTATGGACCGATTTTAGAGATTTCTAATAAGAAACTTCTTGAAGAATTACTGAAGATTTGGATCCCGAAGATATCTGGGGTCTTCAGAAAATTGATTTCAACAGGCAGACTGTTGGCTTAATCGAAATTTATATTGCGGAAATTACAAACGGAATGACCAACTTGTATATACACTTCTTACGAAAGTGAAGAAACTCAGAATCAGGATAACGTCAGCCTAATTTTCCGCAATGGCTCTGAAGTTTCCTAGTGCATTTACAAATATCGATTTTTTCAGTTTTTGCTAAAATTGTCCAACTAAGTCTGGCATTTCTTGACCGATAGAGCTGAAAAAGAATTTGCGTCTGACCTACTAATCAATAGTACTAACGTTTGCGCAAATTTTGTTAAAATCGATTTTTTTTAAGTTGGGTCACTTGACATGAAATTCCGCATATATTTATGAAATTTTACATATGTATATCTATTATTTTTAATATAAGATCGATTTTTTGTTATAAAGGTAAAAACTGAAACTCATGTTTTCGCCAATAATAAATAAATAAAAGTTAAATAACAATTTAGATGAGAAACATATTTAACTCTACTATTCGGATCTTGTTTAATTTTTCAAATTCAAAATTATTTAAAAAATAGTAAAATGTCATTAATATTCATTATTTTCAAAACGACCTTTTGTTTTGGATTATGCAAGTCTTGCATTAAATGAGTGATATTATGAAAAATAAACTATGTATTATATCAACATTGTTCATATTTCCATTAGCTTAAAATTTATTGCGGTTATGATATTATTTCATGTTTCCATTTCGCTTTTAATACAGAAGAATTTTTTTTCGCACGAGTGTATACTATCGATTAAGTGTATGAAAGTGTGCATTATACTCTAAAAATTATGATAATATCTTGTCATTTGTTCTTGATGTTATTTTACAAACTTCGATATTAAATTTATAATACAACCGTCATTATTAAATTGAAAGCAATAATGATTGATGGTGCGTAATTTGGTTGAAATGTAAAAGGGTGGTTTGTGTATGTCGGCCGACAATCATGGCTGGTTAATGTTGCCTAATGTTGTTTCAACAAAGGTGTGCCTCAAGTGTTCATACAAAATATAAAAAATACTGAACGTTGGTAAAGCAAACCGCGTCTGCTGGTTGACGCGTGTCCATCGTTGTGTGATGGGCCTTTAATGTTATTAGAAAACAATTTAATTAAATATTAATTTAAACATTTATTCCCATACATATACATAAGTCATAACAAAAATATCCTTTAAATATTTAAAACATATGTACATACTTATTCACATATACATTTATACTATTAATAAAACCTGCGATTTGAATACGGCGTGTTTAAAAATGTGTTGAAAAAGATAAAGAATTTTCATCACAGCTAATAACTCGAAAAGCTTCAAATTCGAGTGAAACCCTATGAATTTTAAATTTGAAGGAAAGCTGTAAATTTTTGACAACTTTGAACTACTTTTAATCTTATTTTAAGAAGCAGTAAAAAACTTCAAATTTGTTCTTCGAGGCAATGTATGGGATACATATATTTTTTTTTGGGTTTTGATTAGGATGGCGGTGCATCAAGCACTCATATTGCCAGGTTATCACACGTTTGTCCAGAGAAAACCCCACCAACCGACCTATACCTTCATATAGGAAGTTGGAGCATCCGGACTTGATTTCATCAAAAGTATTAATGGTCTCCACCAGTATTGTTTGAGTTTAAATGGTCTCCACCAGGTTATATCGTGAGTATTTTATGGTCTCCACCAGTTAAAAACGTTTGAGTATTCTATGGTCTCCACCAATAAAACATAACCTCACTTGAGGTAAAACGAAAGCACGAGGTTAATGTAGACAACATGTAACTTTGAACAGTTACATGAAGTAATACATTACACCAGTGCGAGCGAGACGCAAAACTGTCGAAAGCCAGGCAACAAACACAAGCCTGAACGCGTTTAAGAAATAATCGCGATGACGCGAGAGTTGTTCCCCAACTCAGACCTGAATTACGACTGGGATACATATATGTAAATATGTTTTCAAATACATAATAATTTTTAATATTCTAATAACGTTTTATTAATAATGTATTATATAATATATTTTTTCATTTATTAGTCATCTTCCCTGCGAAGACATAAGACTAAAAAAACTGACCAATGACCTCACCGTCGTAAAATATTGACTTAGAAAGCTAATGTCTATGTAATTTTAGCATCTTAACCATTTACTTTTTATACCTACCATAAAAAAAGATTGATTTTGTCATTCCGTTTGTAACACATCCAAATATTGGTCATAGACCCACAAAAGTATATATATTCTGGGTCGTTAAATTCTAAGACGATATAGCCATGTCTGACCGCCTATCCGTCTGATTATCTGTTGAAAGCACGATAGAGTCCGAATAGAAAGAGCTAGAGGGTTAAAATTTCAGGTTTGGTATTGAAAATAGCCAATATCGGTCTACGTTTTTGGTTAGGTTAACAGTCATAACTTGTTTAAGAATACGAATATAGCTATGAAATTCGGCAAAATCCATAATTGACCCTACCCCCCATATAAAGTACCCTTCACGAAATGACTTTAACGCTCATTACTGGCTTAAAAATACTAGTATATAGATGAAATTCGACATAAGTAAGTTTCATACGAGTCAAAATCTATCTAAAAAATTTATAAGGATCGGTCCATGATAGACCCTACCCCCCATATAAGGTCCTCTTCTAAAAATTACTCTAACGCTTATAACTGGCCTAAAAATACGAGTATATAGATGAAATTCGACATAAGTAAGTTTCATTCGAGTCAAACGAGGTTTGATGGTGGGTATATAAGATTCGGCATAGCCAAATATAACACTCTTACTTGTTGTTATTATAAAATCTTTAATGATTTTTTTAAATATGGAGTGAAAAATTGTCAATAACTTTTTTAGTTTCTCTCAATTTTTCTAGATGATAAGATTTTGTAGAAATGTGAACAAATTTTAGACCTCTAGTGCTTGTATGATATCCTTTCATATTTTTATAATCTAAATTTTGTTTCTGTTTAACTTCACCACCATGGGTAAGCTAGTGTACGATGAACCATGATCAGAGAAAACATCCTTGTTAAAAATTTTTTGACATTTAACGGAAATTCGAAAAAAAACAAAACAATAACTAAACAGCAATAGTGATTCAGCAAGTATTACTCTCTTTAATATAATTGAAAAAATACTTGTAATTATTAGTAGGGGTATATACATACATATGTATACACATATGTACATATTTAGATATATTAATTCACGTATTATACACACGTTGATACTACATACAACATATGACTTAGTGTTTTGTGGGCTCTTGGCAAAGGTAACAGCCAAGCCAAAGTCACACGTTGCAGTTTTACTAAAATGAAGGTGTTGCCGTTACACATGGGTTGACAATAATAAATGTCATAAAAAAGTTAAATAAAGTCATAATTTTAGTGTCTTGTTTTGTTTCAAAAGTAACTTTGATTTTTTATTCTTTCCACCCCTTACTATCCTCGTTGACAAAATAATATACGTACATTAGAAGTGTCCATAAAATATGAATTAAATGGGTCTAATTTTGTCCAGTAGAATTTAAAACTAACTTGTGTAAAATTTTTGACAAATCGAATAACGGGAACCTATGTCGGAAATATAATGGAAAGTGTGAAATTAAGTTAACAATACTTTGCCTTATTGTAAAGATAGTTTTCTCTAGAAGATAGGATTTGATAAAAATGTATAAATAATTTTAATGGAAACATTTTTGAAGATATTAAAAAAGTTCTCATATTAACTCAATTTTACAATTGCCGGCACGGGTTTTCGTTATACGATTGGACTAAAATTTACCAATAGTTGGTTTTTACGATATATTTTTTTGCTGTGATAAATTTTTACAATTGTCACTGATTAATACCGAAAGTTTAGTACTTAGTACTTATATAAATTTCTATCGTTCTATCGTTATGTAAAATTCTATAACGATCTAGCCATGTCTATCCGTCTGTCTGTTGACAATATAGTCCCCATATATAAGGAGTAAAGAAACTGTCGTTAACGCTCATTACTGGCTTAAAAATTCGAGTGTAGCAATGAAATTCGACACAATAATTAAATAAGGACGATTTAATGTAAGGTATATAAGATTCGGCGTAGACGAATATAACACTCTTACTTGTTGTTTTTCATTCAGTTTTTGATTTGTTAATTTTTATACCGGTCATCAAAAAACAATTTTTCATTCCTTTTGCAACAAATCGAAATATTGGTTATAGACCCAAAAAAATATATATGTATGTATATTTACGGAGAGAAAAACCATGTTATAAGAGCGACATATTATGGTTAAAATGAGTGTTGCCAGAACTTCTTAGAAAAAAGTGCAAACGACTGCCAAAAAAGTGCTAAATTCAAATCAAGTTTTTATTAGTCGTTTAAGCAATTGCAATGTGCACATAATTCAGTGATATATATTTTGCCAAAATCTTATTAAAAATTGCAGAAATTGGGGTATGGTTGAATATATAAATGTCCCTCTACAATATATACCAAATATGGACAGAAATCATAAGCGAACGTTGAATGGTATCAGTCAACAATTGATCATAGCTCCCACACGCAGAGAAAAAACATGGTTCGACATAGTTAGAAAAACTATTCTATGGTTTTTGTAACAATAATTTGTTGTCATAACCAAACAATTGTTATTTTTATTGAACTTAATCAATATTTTAGTTACTGTAAACATTTATATGTTTATGACAATTATAAATTTGAGAATGATTCTCTAAAAAATAATTATTTTTACAACATGATAATTCATGATAATTATGTAAATATATGATATTTCTTGATAGTAAAAATGATCATATTATGTTTTAAATTTAACCATAATATGTTTCTCTTAGATTATGGTTACCACAACTATATTTTTTCTCTGCATGCATATAAAAATCACTTAGTAGGGCATATTTCATTGTCAATTTAAATAATAGCTAAATCGACTCTGAAGGTGGTTCTGAGGCCCGATCACTATAAAAATTTGTATTGTCATTTCTTGTTCTATAAAACTAATTTTTGCTGATATTTGTTGACATTATAAAATATTTAGCGAGTCTAAATGCCCGATTTGGGGGTACGGTTGTATTGGGGCTAGGAGAAATAATGGACCGATTACAACCATTTTCAATAGCGTTCGCCCTTGAAAAAAAAGAGTATGTGCCAAATTTCATCAAATTATCTTGAAAATTGCGACATGTAGCGTGCGCACAAGGTTTACATGGACACACAGACGGAGATAGCTAAATCGACTCAGAAGGTGATTCTGAGCCGATTGGTATACTTTAAGGTGGGTCTAGGACCAATACTTTTAGGTTACAAACATTAGCATAACGCATAAATCCCTCACCACTATAGTGGTGTAGGGTATAAAAAGTGCAAAATAAAAATTTCAAAAATGCTAAAAATATCTACCATCATATCATATTATGATTAAATACAATTGAAATATATTATCATAATACTGTTTGTTATACATGACTATATTATGATCAAAATGTCGTTAAAAATATGTAACGAAATCAAATTGATTGCGATTACTAATTCAGTAAAATTACATTTTCTAAAAAAGGAAAAACTTACAATACATGAGACAGACGATTTACAAATTTAATTTTTAATCACAAAAACATAACTACATTATTCTATATAAAGTAAAATAGTTATACATATATATTATGTTATTACCCAAATGAGAATTATTTCAACTCATTTTATTAAAGCGTTAAAAAGCTGTTTTGTTGTTGTACCAATAGACATAGAACAACATAACATATAAAGGCTATTAATAACAACATAACATACGATGGTTATATAACATAACATATCATATAATGGTTATTTGTAACTTTAATGGTTGTTAGTAATATTGGAGAAGTAGTTACTTTTTGGGTGAATAACTACTTATTTTTGTTCGACGATGACCAAACAATTACTGGTTACAAATATGCTTACCCGACATTTCCGGATTTCAAACAGGTTTTTTATGTTTGCTAGTCTATTCTTTTACTCAATGTGCCATTAAAAAGTAATTTTATCATTATATCTGAATGGTTTCCATACAAATGTCGACTACGGTTAGAAACACTATCTAATTCCTTATTGGACATACGCTATAGACAATTGACTATATATTCATTCAACAAAAAAAAAAAATAATTAATGTTTTTGATAACGACAACTCATTACCAAGTAATGTATGAGATAACTACATTACCTACAATACTTGTCACCAAAGTATGAAAATATTTTACAGGGATGTTTTCATTGCTACCATTATTTAGTTATTGAAAAATAATAATATTTCAGTGAATCATACTCAAATTTATAATTGCCATGAATATGAAAATGATTACAGTAACAACAATATTGTTTAAATATATTTAAAATAACAATTATATGTTTTTGATATCAATATATTGTTTCAGTTCAGTTCAGTTGTTCCAAAAATGACTTTAACATAGGTAAGTATGTTTCTTACGAGCATAAATCTCTTTGCCGAATTTTATGAGAATGGTTCCATAGTTGACCCTACCCCCCATATAAGGTCCCTTCAGAAAATGACTTCAATGTACATTACTTGCTTCATATGTATAAGATTCGGTTTTCCGAATTTAAAACTCTTACTTGTTTATTTTCAGTTGTTAGACATTTTTGTACCCCAATGAGCAAAAAAAATTTTATTCACTTCATATCTATCAAAAATTGACTCTTACCAGTACCTAAACTGTTATCGTTTGGCACACACTCTAATATCAAACACTCTAAAATCCTGTGCAGCTAAGCTAAGTCTGTCCAAACATTTCTGCATTCTGAAGAATGCAGAATTTAGAAATTATTAAATGAACATTTAAGAACATTTTATGCCTAAAAATCGGTAGCCTATTTGTGTTAATAATGAAAAGTGCTAAACTGTGTTTGGTGCAACTTAGCTACTGGACTCTTGGCTATGTATAAATGAACTTAATATCAATGAAGCTATTTATGTTTGTAATTTATTCGTATGTATATATAATTTACGTTTAAACATTTTCAAGATACATGTATGTAAATACAGGAATGCAAATCAAAGCTAATATTATGTTGAAAATAAATGCGGCTTATTTTCATCTTTAGCACAGGTATCAATCATAAACTTTTATTATGTCTCAAAAAGAGCCAAAAAATATCAAAGTAACAGGCATAGACAAATTGTTTGTGAATGCAGACAGATGCAATCAATCGGTGTTTTTAATCAAATATCACAGCCATGCCATAAAAAATTAATAGTTGTAGCAGTTACACTATTAGCACTTGTCTTATAAACATTTATAACTTGTTAAAATAATAAAAGAAGTAAATAAAAACATCTACCAGAAGTTTGTTTGTAATTAAGTATGTAGTATGTCTGTTCACATTTTTAATAAATATTAGTGGAGCCCAAAAAATATAAATTTTCCTTGGATGAATCTTATTTTAAAATTTTAGTACAATCGGATGACGAAACCCCAGTCGAAAATCTATTAAAAATTAGGTAAATATTAATTTTTAATTCAAAACAATGTAATATGTATATGAAAGGCTTATTGCAGTAACTAGATAAACTAGATAATCAGAATTTTATTTGATGTACTTTTTGAGTTGCTAGGAACCATATCTATAGTCCCTAAAAAGATTTTTAGCATATTATGGTAAATTGGCAACATAAGTATCATGTCCCTTTTTCATTATAAACAATTCGTAAACAAATTTATTTCATAAACTTGATATGTATGTATGTTTTTTTAAACATTATAAGAAATCCCTTAATAATAATGATAAAAGGGATTACCATGTTTAATTTATAATTAAGTTGCTTACCAAGTTTGGAAAATGTTCGATTGTAAAACATCAATAAATTTTGTTTATAGACTAACTTTAATTTCGAGAAAAAAATCGTATATAAAGTTCGAACTATGTGCATAATATAAAATCATATTTATCATACTAAATTACTAAAGAAATTACAGCATATCCAATAGTATTTATTAAACATATCCCAATCATCAGCTAATACAAAATGCCTGTTATAAAAAGTTCTTATCATATCTAAACAGCAAATCATCTATGGTAAATAAACACAAGATTATCTTAATAACAATATTTTTGCCTATACCAAATCGGCCTTTTACTGCAGAATAATATAACTATATTTATAAACCTTATGGACATGTATACTCCCATAGTTTTAGCAAGCAGGAAGTTTTGGAATTAATCCGATACTTGGTCCTCACATATGACGTTAGAACGTTAAATGGAGTACGTTTATTTCATATATTTGAATTAGTTTTGGACCAGCCACAGTCCTTTGAGGAGTACTCTTTACACGCGTGCGGTGAATATTAGCAACTTTTGAAAAATACATTAGTATATAATTTTAATATCATTATTTTTACGAAATACAAAAAACTGCTATTATTTCCTCAATATTATTATTACACTTTAAAAAAATTTACGATACGTGTTCCCGTTATCAGATTGGACTTAAATTTAAAACTTAAATTTTAAGTTAGTTTTAAACAATAGTGAACAAAATTAAACTCATTCAAGGAACATTTATATTTTTTGTGCATCTCTAATTCACATATTAGAATAAAAATTTACTCGAAATGTTGTTAAAAAGTAAATAAATTGTATTTTTCAAGATCTTGGAATATTTTGTCCATTTTAGAATCACGTACAAATATATGTTTTTATTGTAAAATAAAATTAATTAGATCATCTCTCTTTTATTGAGTAAAGAAAACATTGATAAATCGCTGATGTTAATCATTACATGAATATGGCACACTTGTCATATAAGTATAGTTAAATCAATGTGTTCCAATTTCTTATTTAAAAAACTATATACACAGAGTGTTATTGTGTCATATGACAAGTGTATTGTGAAATTTTATTTTCATTGTCTCTTTTCATTATTCCTCAAATAAGGATACAAATGACCTACACGTCTTACGAATAAGTACAAGAGTAATTGACAATTGTTAGCACTTTCTCTTTGTGCTGTTTTTTACTTTAGAAAATAGTATAATTCATCTTAAATATAATAATAAATATGTAATTAAACATTATCTCAAATTATTCAAAATGCATTTGCCAACACTCGTAGGGTATTATATGGTCGACAAATGTCTTTTGTATTTTTCAGCACATCGAATCTTTATGTCTGATCTTATAATTTGTAAACAGGTAAAAAATACTCAGCACTTTATCATTCTTATGCATACACATGCACTCTTACCGTATAGATGACGAATAACATTCAAGTACAGCAGAAGTGCCAATGAATAAATGGGTGACGTTTCGTTTTGTTTAATTTTAAATGATGAAGGTGAAATGTCACAGTTGGCAATTAATCTTGACATTGAATACAAACTACTATTGCTACTACCACTGTTCCTACTTAATTATTTCTATTTTATTTTTCAACAACTAATGAATGATATGTATTTTGTTTAAAATATCTACCGCTTTAAATCAAAGAACATGGATGGATGTTATGTCTATGTAGTTCAACTTTAAACGTTTTCAACGTGTGTTGGCCACGCGGCCAGGACAAGTGCATAGAACCACAAATGCTCATTCTAATCAGCAAATCAATGTATTTCTTCGGTAGTATATATTATCAAACTCATCATTATGATAATCGTCGTCATCACCCACAACATATCGTTGATAAAAACTACTTAAAACAAGTGCCTTCCCACGTTATTCTAATTACTCGCATTCGAATTTTTCACATAGCTCAAACATTAAAGTACTTATTTCAACATTATAAATCAATATTAAACACGCAAGCAAGTGCCATCAGTAAAAATTGATTACAACCATAAGTGCCAGTCTCTAGAGTAAGAAATTCTGAAGAGGAAAGTTTTATTACGTATACTATGTGTATAGTTTACCATATTAAGGCAAGTTTCTGTTCACATAATCATACATATATGTATTAGAGTTATTGGAGTGTTCCGTGGATCAGCCTTTTAAAGAACGCCAGCGATTAAAAATCCTGCCTCAGTATAATTTATAAAAAAAATATTTAAAACTTTTTTAAAAAATCGATGAAACTGAGTCCATTAAAAAAATATTTTTTTATTTTTCTCGCATTTCCCGCTTGAGAGCTTTTTCTAAAATGATCCAAGTGATACCTTAATGTTTTGTTTGCGTTCTTTCGACATAATGCCAGCATGTTTTAGTTGGACTTAAGAACAATTGAAATCTCAATGAATGAAAAAATAGGCAAATAAATTTCCACCCCATTGTGTATGAACTTCTCCCAAAATATTTTTGAAGGATTCAAGGCTTAATTTCATCAACTTTACGTGAATCGAAAGCAAAGTGCAGTGGTGTGTAAATATGAGTATGTAATAATCTGCCGTTTGGCATAAATAACTCAATGTTTTGATTGCTGTTAAAAGCCAGTAAAATGACAGCTTATCTCAGGATAAACATAAATTCGTTTTAAATTAATTCTCAGATTTGTTTTCATATGCCTTAAGTCGCCTTCCAAATACAAACAAAAAAATTTGACAGGAGAACGAACTACCCTCTCGCAAATCGAAGAAACCACGAGTCTTTAAAACTTCAATACAAATCAAAGAAACCAGTTAGTAGAATAGTAATGTTGTTAAAAGAAATATCAAAGCTGTTTACGTTATTCTTTGTTAAACTTCGGAAATGAAATTTACAATATGCAATGACCAACTTCATGTAACAAATTTATTATCATTCCAAATGCATGGTTATTAAATGAGTATTCTTGAAAAAGTTTTAAGAATAATTTACATAATTATAGATACATGTGTCTTCAAAACTTGCTCGAAATGAAACTTAAACCATTTTGTCAAGTTATACATTTGTATTTAATTGCTAATAATGTCTTACGTGCTAGGGTTAGTAGTTCATTTAAAAGCCCAAGCACGTGTCCTTATAAATACTTAATATTAACATTTGTTATACATACATAATATACATAGTTGGTGTAAATATATATTGTAGTAAGTTATGACACTCAAACGATAGGTGAAGAGTTTCCGGTCGCGTGCAATTCAAAAAATGTAAGAATGTTTTAGCCGGGTTTGGCTGACCATGTATGTATGTATTTCAATTTATTTATTTATGCAATTTAAATTTTTTAGAACAAAATTCAAAGTAGAAAGATCCAAATTTAGAACTTTTGACAATTTTTTATGGTTTCGGCTAACAAAACAAACTGAATAATGAACAATTATATTTGATATATTTTAAATAAAGTAAATGATCACATTCGATTATGTGATTCAATTAATAGATGGACATACATGTTTATACATAGATACATACATATGTATGGATATAAGTATGATCATGTTCGAACATATCTATGGTGGTCGATCGATAATACGATGCGATAATTAATGACAGACAATATACAAAATACCTGTTTACAAGTCATCAATGTTGTTGATATAAATATAAATTTGGTAATTATTGATTTATGACATACTACAAATCTATAATAATAGAAAATAAAAACAAACAATCAGCAAATACAATGAAAAACAAAACAAAACAAAAATCAAAGGTTGTGATAGTAGTAGCTTACTCAAACACTTTGCTTTGTTTATTTGGTACAATCTTATCATCACATATTGATTTCGAATTCAAGTGGGCCATGACCACCATCACTAAAATATGTTTTCTAATTAATTGAGCTTTAATTATTTCAACAAATACCAGAGCACACATACATTCTGTGCTATGGGAACCTAGCGTAGGAAAACACAAGAAAAGTTAATAATATTATTTACACGCTGATTGTTAGAAAAGATAATGGGAACAATAGATTCGCAGTGATGGTTATAATACATTAACCAATATATTTAAAATAATTTTTTATACGACGAGGTAACTAATGCTTTTCCTACATTTTGCTTTTTTTCTTACATTTACTATTCTTTCAATGTGAAAAAATTAGCACTTCATTTGAGACATGAGTCACGATTTTAGACACGTTCTTTAAAAAAGATTTTATATCTATTCGCCATAATCGGAATCATGCGAACATACTGTGTAAATATATATTTGATATGTGTACGTAAGTGCATAATAAAATAAATAATTCTTTTTAAGAGAGTAAGGCAAAAAAAACTACTAATCATTCTAACTACTTATTTTTAAAAACGTATTAGGGTGTTTCTATGTTAAATTCTGAATAAGAATATCTCTTTTTATTAATTGTGTTAAATTACTCAATAATTAAATAGCTGTAACTGGAAAGTAATATTATTTCTATCTAATTAATATGAAATAACATTTCATCAATTTTTGTCAGGAAATGATCAAAAATGTCTCAGTGATATATTTAATTTTTCGACTACGGATATTTGATGCCTTTATCTACTAACTCCCATATTCATAAATTCTTAATAAAGTTATTGATGGTTTGTTGTAGGAATTTTGCTTGGAAATGTGCGTAATAAACATAAAATCAGGGATTAATATCTTTATGAATACGGCGGTAAGTGTGTAATCCAATCATTGAACGATGTATATAGGATCAAGTGACGCTCAACTCAACATCTCAACTCTTCATTTTACTTCCACTACCATTTTCGTGTTGCTATACTTCACCTTCAAAATCAACGACGATGAAAAGTGACATCACAAGTGGCGCTTAGCCGATCTTCATCACTTCATGAATACGCTGAACATAAGAACAAACACAATTCATACCCAAAGAATTTAAACAACCGAAACCGAACTACTGGAAATTGCTTGTATCATTGTACATGTGTAAACGTACAGTGCAGTGAAAAAACAAAAGTCCAACATTTAAACATTTTAAGATTTTAAAAAAGTACTTGAACATAAATTTTTTACATTTTTAGGCAACTGCAACCATTGACACAATTCCTTAACAAGAAAACGAAAAAGGTTCATTTCATTATTTAAGGGGTATAAGTATTTTTTTATATTGTTCTTAAAAAAATCATTTCATCACGCGCATTTTTTCACATAGTAGTGCCGATGAAATCACACATTTTGGATTTCGATTTTCATTTTCAACTTGTGTGGTCATTCGGTCAGATTTGTATCCAAAAAAAAAAAAAATTAAGGGAATACATTTTTGTTGTTTTCTGTACATGAGTCTGTGAGCGTGTTTTCTTTTTGTTTTTAAATATTTTTTAGATTGTATTTTTAACAAGTTCTTATCAAATTTGGCTTAAATATGTAAATTAAATAGTATGTAAATTAAACTACAAGCATTAACTTATTTTAAAAATTATTTCATAAGATTAACAAAAACGCTTCTTCTAACAATTATCGCCCTAAATTGCAGTAAAGATATGTAAAAATGCTTAAATAGATAGTGTGTTCATATTTTTGTATGAATGTACAACGAAAACATGACGTTTCCCAGCAAAAAAAGAACTTCCAAAGAAGCGTAAAGGAAGAAGAATTTACTTCATGGAAGTACTAAAAAAGAAATGAAGAAGTGATGATTTTAACACAGGCTTGCCATAGGAGTAATGTCCTTTTTATTTGATTCCAAATTCACAACATCTGAAATCATTCTTACTAAGTAATTTTTTGTTATTTTTTTGGAAGTTAATAGCAAATTGCAACTAATTTGATTTAAGTAATATTAACATTATTATTATTATTATTATTATTATTATTAACATTTATCAATCAATTCCAAAACAAAATGGATTTAATTCAAAAATACAAAAATTATACTTTAAATTTTAAACAAAATTTTCGCTTCTTTGAAAGTCAATAAACCTCAATTACACAGAAGGTAAACTAATTCATTTAGTGCTGCTTTAGAAATGGTGATAAATGTACTTCGTTTTATTTTTGTTGGGTTTATTCAATATTCGCTCGAATAACTAATATTTTTTTATAAATTTAAAAACAAATGTTGGTAAAATGCAGTAAGTTTAACAAATTATTAATTCATTATGTAATTAGTACACTCATAATATTATATTGGTAGATTAAACAAGAAAATCATTACAACAAATGAAATTTCGTTTGAAAAACTACAAACTTTTCATTTAAATCAATGGAATTTTTCAATTATTTTAAGTTACAAAAAATTACCTACAAAAAGTAATGTCTACTGTTTTTTTCAGTTGTTTTTACTTACAAATAATAAAACATACCAGAAAATTTAAAATAGTTTTTTTTTGATTTATTTAAGTATAATATGTGAAAAAATTTAATTTTACATTTTAAATTTAGGCTTTATATAAGGTTTTTGGAAAAAATGTTTGTGTGTGATATGGACCTATCCAAATTTTAAAGTTTTCTCTCTGCGTATAAAAATGTAAATTTTTGCTGATTTCTATGTGGGTATATGTCGAACGGCATTTGTATGAAGAATAATGGCTTGGTTTTAACAAGTTTTAATAGGCAAAGTCCTTGTACAAAAGAAAACCGTTTTAGTAAACTTTATTTAATTATTTTGAATATTGTGAACGAAAGATATCAACGTAGACATGGATTGCCAGAGATAATATAAAAGTCGGTTGGTATAATTTAAGTTCCGGCTTCGTGTATGGTAAATGAAATCTAATTATATATTTAAAATTAAAAAAAAAAATACTTTTATAGAAAAAAAGTTTTTTCTAATTGGTTTTATAAACAAAAATAATTACTGATAATATTAACTATACAAAAAAATTTTCCTGTAGTTTATTTTTTTTTTAAAACATACCAAAAAGGTTATAAAGGAATTTGTTATAAAATAACTAATTTTTCATTAAATTTTAACTTTACCGAAAACTAAGTATTTGAGTGAACTACAATTTGTAAATGTAAAACTTTTTTGAATATATTCAAAAATACACACAAAAGTAAGAATTTTAGATTTTTCCTAAATATATTTAGATTTGTCTCATATCTCCATTATAGATATACCAATTTTAAATAGCGTTCTTACCGAACATATGTCTGATAAAATTATGTATGTCTCACTGTTCAATTTGTACACTTGTTAATAAAACAAGACCTATACAAGGGAAATCTATTTGGACACCTTTTTATACCCTACACCACTATAGTGGGGAGGGTATTATACGTTTGTGCTGATGTTTGTAACATACAAAAATATTGGTCCAATACCCACCTTAAAGTATACCGATCGATTCAGAATCATTTTTTGAGTCGATTAAGACATGTCCGTCCGTCCGTCCGTCCGTCTGTCCGGCTGGCTGGCTGTCCATGTAAACCTTGTGCGCAAGGCACAGGCCGCAATTTTCAAGATAATTTGATGAAATTTGGACCAAGCATGTTTTTTGGCACAAGGACGAAGCCTATTGAAAATGGTTGAAATCGGTCCATTATTTCACCTAGCCCCCATACAACCGTACCTCCCGATTTGAACTTTTTATGCTATAATTACGTCAAATATTCTGCTATCTCTCTAAAAATTGGCACAAATATGTTTTATATAAGTATAAATGATACTGCAGATTTTCGTAAGGATCGGCCTATATTTGACCCTAGCCCCCATACAAACCCCCCTTCAAAAAATGACTTAAACGTCTAAAATTGACTTGTAACCATTTGTATCGCAATGAAACTCAACAAAACTAACTGTTATTTCGAAATATATCCTTTTCCCAAATTTACCGAGGATCGGCCCATATTTGACCTATATAAAGCCTCATTTAGAAATTTTAGTTTTTTATCAATAAATGGCTTAAATATTTTGGAATTATGGTAATATTCAACATAAAAGTTTCTTTACAAAAAATAAAAATTTTATAAAAGTAAAAATTGTAAAAATATACTCATGGTGTAGGGTATCATATGGTCGGCCATGCCCGACTATACTTTCCTACTTGTTTATGTATACACACAATTGTCTGAGGATGTTAGTACTTACCGCATTGAAAAATATTAGATTTAAAAGAAACACAATTTTGAATTATTTTTAATATTTTTATTACTTTATTATACTCGTTACTTGCAATTTTATTTTTTTAAGAAATTAAATGTTCTACAATAAAAATCAAATAAGCTTCATTCATATTTACTAAATACAGAACCGACAAAATCCAAAATGAAATGGCTTTGAATGAAATTTTTTATGACATTTACTATATTTTATATAACTTTTATTGATTAAGATAGTAGAGTTTAATATGTTTCTCATCTAAATATAAATTTATTTTTTATCTAATTTTCGTGAAAACATTAGTTCTAGTTTTTACGTTTACGTATTTATATTTTAAAAATACAAAATGTTGCCCGTTTTTGTGATATCACAACTTTTTAGACAGTGTTTATATCAGTGATCACAATGTTGTAATTTTTTAAACTTCTTCATCTGCATATCTGAGGCGAAAACCATTGATTTTAGGATAAATTTTTTCAAGAGCAGAAACTGCTGAGGATGTTTTCAAACTTTTAAAATGATCCAAAGGTGCATTAAGTATTATCCAAAGATACACTTAAAAAATGCAAGATAATTCCATGCAAATCCCTTCTGAAAATTAACAGAATCGCTCCATAATTTCATATACCTCGCATACAAAGAGAAAAAATTTTCTGGATCTGTCCATAATTGGACATAGTTGCAATACAAGGTCCTCTCCCGAAAATCACTTAAACGCGTATAACTTATTACTAAATTAAGATATCTATATAAAATTTTTTGTATTGCTCATACATATAGAAATTTTACTGTGAAAGTTTTTCCGATCGGTCCACAATTGGTCATAGCTCCCATACAAGGTCCCCTCCTGAAAATCACTTAAACGCGCATAACCCATTACTAAATTCAGAAATCAATAAAAAATTTGGTACAAGTATTGCTTATATGCACATAAATATTATTGAGAAATTTTTTTCTTATCGGTCCATAATTGGTCATAGCTCCCATGCAAGGTCCTTTTAAGAAAAACACTTAAAGGCACATAACTCATTACCAAATATTGATATCCATACATTTAAATTTTATAAATTAAAATATAAAACTGTTTTACGATCGGTCCATATTTAGTCATAGCTCTCATACTAAGTCTCCTCCAGAAAATCACTTAGATTCACAATATTCATTACCAAATAATGATATACATATGTAGATACAGAATTTTGAAATTTTATCTTTATATAGGTACATAATTGAACATAGCTCCCAAACAAAGTCCTTTTACGAAAATCTCTTAAACGCACATTACACATTACAAAATTAAGCTATTGATACAAAAACTGGTCTTGTATACAAAAATTCTATTTCAGGATTTATTCACGATTGGTTCATAACAAGGTTCCCTTCATAAAATCACTTAAACACACATTACTTATTACCAAATTACGATAAAATTCCAAAATTAGACTGAAATATAACTTTATCTACCGATAAATTTTTGTATTTCTATACAAATTTTTTGTAAAAATGTATATCAATTAGTAACAACCCAATAAACAATTTGTTTATACATGTTAGACATGTCAAAAATTTTCTGATATAATTCTTATTTCCTTTAGACATTTTACAGAATAAACGGGAAACTGTTTGTTAGACTTTTCTGCACATTGTCGAAAAGGAATTTCAGCGTTACGACAATTATGAGACTAATCTTTCTGATAAATGTCAGATAGTTGGTTTTTGGAAATCATTACTTTATTTTTGTATATAATATTTAAATTGTATGGTTTAATTTTATTAATTTTAAAAAGAATCTATAATTTTCTATTATTATTCTATTTCTATTATTAAAAGTCATGAATAATGGAAGCTTATAAATTATTATTAAAATTAATAAAATTAAACTATAATAAATTATATGAAAATAGTTTTCATCAGATGTTGATCAGAATAGTCTGGCCATTTTCTTAACCTTGAGCAGACTT
This sequence comes from Lucilia cuprina, assembly GCF_022045245.1. Taxonomy (NCBI): domain Eukaryota; kingdom Metazoa; phylum Arthropoda; class Insecta; order Diptera; family Calliphoridae; genus Lucilia; species Lucilia cuprina. The sequence continues at coordinate 353,554 of NC_060952.1, forward strand.
TTGTACGAACTGCCGGACATTTTTTTAGACATTTATCTGACATCTTTATCAGACTTTCTTATATTTGATCTGACTTTCGTACGAAATGTCGAAAGAATGTCAGACATGGTATCAGACATTTGTCCAAATTCAATTATATTTGTCGGAAATTCCTTCAGAATTTCCCCAGGAATTTACATCAGATTTCGTAACTAAATTCGGATAGGAAATCGGCAACTTGTGTAGACTGTCGGTACGAATTCGGCAAAAGTTGTTAAGTGGGAACTTCCAGTTATTGAACAGACCGAATATAAACAGACCAGGTAGAATATAATGTAGAAACAGAAAAATTAAAAAGTCGTTCTTCTAATAGCTATACGCATATACGATCGATATCTTAGCATGGTACAATTATTTCAGGGTGGTGAAATTATCAGCATGAGAAAGATTGTCGATTATTAAGTTCAAAAGTTTAATTTTATCTTTTACGTTTAATTTGGATCTAACAAATACAATGGAATTTAGAAAAAATTTCAATTTTATATAAAAATTTGTACATAGCTTCTCTTTAGCACAGTTAGTAAGGGATTAAATATCAACGAAAATATCGTGGGCGCTAAGCACACTGCAGTGTAAAGGAGTAATGTAGTGTTTCACTACATGCTTTTATATCTTTTATAAACTTGTGTTATTTACTTTATATTACTATGCTTTCAAATCAAGTTTTATCTTTTCATCAAATAAAATAACTTCACACATATTAGTCGTTTCGAGATATGGAGCATTTCTTTTTCTTCGCAATAAGATTTTCAAATCTTAATACTTTTAACTTTTATATAAATAATGTGTGTATTTTCTTTCTAATAGAATCTAAAAGTACACGATAAATTTTTGTTACATCCCTTATTACAGCATCACTTTCTGGTCCACAGTACAATGCTCGTCTATTCGAAATTTCCGATGGGGTTACAATTATGAATATAACTTCAAAAAATTAGTCGCCATAATCTACAAAAGCCACGAAGATTTTCCACTAAATTTAATATAAATCGGAATACGACTTCAATTAGCTCTAATATACATATATAACAGGCTTTAATTTTTATCCTATATTAATGTATGCGATAGCGTTTTTACTTTTTGGAAATTCAAAAATTGTTACAAAATATTAAAAGATAAATTCTGATATTATTAAAATTTGGTCGCTATTTTGATCATAAATATTACCTGTGATACAATTTGAAATTACGGATAAACAGACATTGCACTATGGGTCATAGTGCGTGTTTAAGATAAAACGTGTAATAGCGTTAAGTATATTGTCGAACGGTTTTTTATGTACTCTATACACCAATTAATGGGATATAGTAGAGCAAAATTTTAACACAAAATCTTGAAATTGATTTGTGATGGAAATTTTGCTCTGTATGGAGTTAAAATTGTTAAATACTAATATTTTTCAATATATTTTTAAATAATTATTCGAGTTCTTCTATTTGTAATATATAACTATTAATGCAACAAAATTCTCGGTTCTTTTATTTACTAAAATAATACTTCTTCAATGTAATCAAAATAATTTATTTACAATCAAATTTAAAAACTAAATTTTGCAGCCTTTTTTCCAAACAGCAAATATAATAAAAAAGATTCCCAAAATCAATTACCAACACCGTTTAATATATTTGAAACAGATTTAAGTATCGTTAAAGCAAAAACAAATTCTAAGTGAAAGATATAATATCTGAAGCAGACATAAATTATTACATAACTCAAATAAATTGAGATGATAATTATACACCCCCATCAAAAAGATGGTCTTATAAAGACGATCTAACCATTGTACGTCTATTGAAAGCACGATATATTCCGAACAGAAAAAGGCACAGAGTTGAAATTTTACACAAAAATTTCTTATCCTATCGAGCAGATTTTGAGAATAATTATGTTAAATTTTAACGTATAGAGCGCTTATGAAAAACGTAAAAATTGTGTCAAATTTGTTATTAGTAAAATCTATATTAAGATTTGAAAATATTAGTGCTATGGAAAAATAATGCCTTGAAGCTCGAAATCAACTAATGATACGGAAAAAATCTTCAATCAAAACTATATGAAATTCAATTCTCTATAGAAACTATAAAAAATTAAAATGCGTACGACACATTGTCCGATATAACGAATTTTTCGTTTAACGAAAGGGACATTTTTTTATAAATTGTGTTGCCTATATACGTAATGATTTTATGAAGAAATTCAGTCTATTGTAGTTTTAAATAATTTCGCGCTAAATACACCTTCATAATGAGTTTTCTGAAATAAAAATTATTCATAATGATGTTTTTGTTGTTCTGAATATCCGAGTATTTGCAGCAATAAAACTTCCTTTTGTTTTATTACCGCATTGCGCGTGTGCAAACAAAATGTTCAGTCTAGCAAAGTTGAAAGTAAAAAATACGTACATACATGCATATACATATATCTACATATCTATTTATGTATGTATGTATGTATGTATGTATGTATGTATGTATGTATGTATGTATGTATGTATGTATGTATGTATGTATGTATGTATGTATGTATGTTTGTATGTATGTATGTATGTATGTATGTATGTATGTATGTATGTATGTTTATAATTATGTGTATGGCTGTTTATAGTAGTTGTTTTTTTTTTCTAGCACATCGTAGTCTTTTATTTTATCCTTTAGAAATTTCAAACAACGAGAAAACACACATTATTAGTGCAGAACAATGGAAAACCAGAGCAATTGCAGCAATAACCATAAAATAATTGTAACAATAAATTGCCACGAAAGTACTACAAATGAAATGCGGTTCATGTTTATGGAGGTAGAGGTAGGTGGTACAGCGCAGTATGGCCGAATGACAGCAAGTATAAGTGAAGTAAAATTCTAAACACCAAAACGTATTTTAATGTGTTTGCTTTCTTTGTCCTGTATTTACATTTTACATCTTTGTGTTTTTGGCGCGTTTTAATTAGGTTTCAAAATAAAAAGTTATTTATTATCATTATTATTTTTTTATACATACATTCGGGTTTTTGTATTATTCGTTTTTTTAACAAATAATTACCTGAGGTTTTCATAATCGGATTGAATAAAAAGAAAACTACATGTTTTTTATCAGTTGTATTGCTTTTTTAAATATTGTTCTTCTCATAACAAACTTGACATACGAGAATAAACTAAACAAATAAATGAACTAATTAATTTTGTTTTTCAGATTTTTTCAACTAGTTTCTGAATTTCTACATTCCTTTAAACTAGTGTATAATTATTGCGAAGAACTTATTAGAAATACATGAGAAACATAATAATATTCCACAAAACTGTATGTAGAAGTACACACACATACATACATACATACATAAATTTTATATTTAAATTTTTATTTATTTTCATTTATTATATAATCGACAAAAACCGATCGTCGGCTAATACATGTGTAAATATGATGCGTGTATTTATGTGTGTTTAGATGTTAACGTATGCATGTATGTATGTACATATGTATCTGGATTCGCATGTTAATATCTGCATGTATGTATTTGTATGTGAATATTTAAATATTTTAGGTGTTCTTATCTTAATATATTATTTGTTTTCCAACTATAGTTTCATATTTTGTTGTTTTCTTTTGCTTTGTTTTTAAAATTGTTTACTTAGGTGTTTCATTTCCGTTTCATAGAGTACATTTCTTACATTCTGAAGATATACATAGTTCATTTGTACCTAAAGTACAGATACCTTATAACAGCAGTTATCTATTTAACTGCTGGTAAAAGAAAATTGTGGTTTTAAGATACAGTTTTTACTAAGATACATAAATACATTTTCATGTGTATGTACATATGTATGTACGTAGCTTATTTTATTATACGAAAGTATAATAAAATAAGTTAAGAAAGTATTCTAAATATTTTAATATAAATAAGGAACTAAATACTGTTCTTTATTTCCATTTCTACATTTCTAAGTCCTTTTGAATAAAATATCATATTTGTTAAGTTGTGCTATATGAACCTAAGGGAAATCATTTTAATTTAATTGACTTGATCTTTGGGCAATTTATGAATCTGTGTATTTTGTAAATATTTCATGTCTTTGTTAATAACAATTGTACTCAAAATATCAATTGTGAAAATAAGATAACAGTCACGTTTTATTTTTCATTGTTAATATTTTATATAAAAATATACGAATTTGATTTTGACTTTGGCTTTGAAAGGTTTAAATATTCTTGATTTCAGCAAAATCATCAGCAATAACCTTCTATGGGTTCGGAAATAATTTTCTATATTTAATTAAAATATGAAATTTTGACTAAATTATTGTACACATTAGACCTGTTTCACACTAGGAAACTTTTGTTGAGAAACTCCTGATTTTGTGTGTGAAAGAAACAAAAATCAAAAGTTTCCCAAAAAAGTTTCCTAGTGTGAATCAGGTCTTATTGAATCTTCGTTATAAGCGAGGTACGATACTACAACACATTTGTGTGAAATTAGAATATGTTCCTGACCTTCTTCGCATTTCATTTCCAAAAAAATTTTATTATGTCCACCTACGATTTTTAAAATATTTCGTACATGTATGTATGTTCTGGTTAATGACTTTTTAATATGATGGAAACAATTTATGAATGAAATTAAAACTTGGGAAAATTAACGAGTAATAATATTTGTAATCAACTTTCGGTACCGAAATAACGAAAAAAATGTCCGCCACAAAAAAAATACTCTTTCAATATTAATATTTTGGTACCAAAATAACAAAAAAAAAAAATAAATTACGCCTCCAAAATTAACAATTTTAATAACATTTTATTTCTTTCAGCTTTTTCTGTAAAATTTTGAAAATGATATGGTCGTTTAAGTTTTAAATAACAAAATTTTCGTTACTTAATTAAAGAAAATATTGTTAACATTTTTTTAATACCGGAGAATTTTCAAATGGAACATTAATAACGAATTTTATTTGTTATCTTAAAAATTTAAATTATTTTTTATAAATTAGATAAAATAGACAAGTTGTGATTTGAAAGCACGATAGGGAAATGAACAATAATGGACGAATGAAACATGGCACAGTTGACTAGCAATATATATTTTTGAAAATACATAATTCGGTATCTCTGGAACCAGTGTGACCAGGTCTCAAAAATTGTTTAATAATAATAATGAAGAAAATCTTTACTATCTGTACAAGTTAAGTTTAATAATACAAATAAAACCACATCGAACTCAAAAACAAAAAAAATATTAATTCTATTCAATAATCGTAAACTAAAACTAATATAAAAATTAGGTGCCAAAGCCGACATAATAAGGGCAATGGATTTCATTAGATATGCCAATTCTTTTTTGTAAACGAACTAAACGATCAGTAGGAAATATTGTTATAGACTTTTGCTCGTATGATCGACGGCATGCAAAGTCTCTAACTCTGTCTCTTTTAAAATTACTGCTTTTTCGTAAATTTGGTGACTTTTCTATTAATAAAAAGGTACATACGTCACAGTTTCATTTTTGGGCGTTGGATGATATGAGTCGGCAGAATCACAGTTTATTTAGTACGTCAATATTTTAGTCACTTCTTTTAAAATACCATTAAAAATCTAATGAGTACGTCTTAAAAAAATTCAAATTAGTTTTTTACCAACCTTTCCATTTTAATCTTTACAAAATTTTATCTTTTGTGATGTGATCTTTTGTTTACACAGAAATTTAAGAAGTAACTAAATGAATAGTTGAAAAATAGCATGAACCAATTTGTTTTTCAATCAAAAATTAGTTAAATTATTTAATTCTTTACAATTTCAGCTTTTGCTTTTACATGGAGTTGAGATAATTGAGCACACAATTATTATAGGTGAAACTCCAATAAAAATGAAAATTATGTTTCCGTTATTCTAATCACATTTTAGTTGTATACAAACTTTTATTGCACGGGATAGCGAGATTTATACGAAATGTATAAATTAGATGGTTTAAATTTATTATGAAATTTTATATTACAAATTTTAGTAGCACATATTAGGTAAAACTCTTCAAGAAATAAAATACGATGCTTAAAACACATTTAGTTTTTTATGTTATTACATCATTATATAAAATATTAGTTAAACTGATATTCCAAATAGAAAATTTATTTACTCCGGGAAATTATGAAAACAACTAAAATAATGTATGTATATAAATTGTTAATGGAAATTCCGTTTATTTATTAAAGAAACACAGCCACTCACATTCACTATTACAGGTAAAAAACATAATTCATTCAGCGTATAATTTATACCGAGCAACATATACCTGATCATATTTTTATGATCTTTTTGAAAAGTATGAATGTAAACATACATATGTTATGAAAAGGGTTAAGGATATTTTCCTTCAAGGCGTTAAAATGCTTAATAGACTGGTCATTAAAATCCGCTTAATCCCCTATAACACACACTAATTTAATGTTTTTCTCAGCGACTTTCCAAGAACCAAAATTAAAGTATTTAAATTTATATGTTTAAATGATTATAATGTGGTTGATAGTACTGCATCTAATTATTGAATAATACCAAGCCAAATGAAACGCGGATTAAATGTAGCTTTTCAGCATTTATAGAATAACTATTTGCCGTTTTTTATATACGCATAAATTCGTTTAGCTTTTACTCGATTTCCGCCACGCTTTGATTCATTTATATTGAAGAAGAAAAGATTTGATCCGTTTTGAAAGCGCGTTCTATTACGTGTTTTTATGTGTCTACATGCTTCTTTACATTGACGGCGAGAATGTGACATTGGCATTTTTTACTATGACGTTAATACCAACCAAACGACCAATATTTTTATTGTACCTTAACCTCAGCCATGAAAATTGAAAATTGTTAACCACGTTTTTTAGCATTAAATGAAAACGAGCAGAAAGTATCGTACAAACAACTCGTCACCGTATACATGTACTATACATATGTCCCACTACACCCTGGCCAACCAAACCCAGCCCATCCTATCCCAGACCAATCGAGTGTAATTTAGAAATTGCAGAAGAAGGGTTTTAACTTCCCAATACATCTCTGGGTAATTTTTTCGTCTTCTACATTTGATATTTCTTCTTCTTTTTCAGTTTCACTTCTTGTCGGCTGGTTTGTGTGAATATCAAAAAATCGAAACAATCGACAGACTTTCTATACATACACACAATATGTACCTACATATATATGTACATAGATATGTATGTATATTTGTTCGTTCGTTTGTGTTAAGTTTATACTATATTTCATTATTCAAAAGCACTCAGTTTAGTTGTACATATTTAAAAATTTTTGGCGTTCTTTGTTGGTTTCTTCTCTGAACAAATAAAAGTTGCAGTAGCAGCAAATATGAAAGCTAAAGTTGAATACGACGAATACATGTATTATGGATTAAATAATGGATGAAAAGGTTTTTAGGTTAAAAAACATAGACGTAAAAAATACAGCACACAAATTCTACAAACAGCTGTTCATCACATTGTTTTTCTTGTTATAGAAAATCATTTTGTAGTGTTAGGGAGGGAAGGTGAAACGTTCGCTAAAGAATCGATTATTATACAGTATTCTGAAAAAGGGTGATTTAAGTGAGTAGAAAATGCAGTTTAAAAGGAAATTTTCTCTGAGCACCAGATTGTATTCAGATTTTTTAGAAAATGGTTTCAACGGCAACAACGCTCGCTCGCACACATATTGGATACCGAATATAACAACGAGAAGAACTAATGAAAATAACAACAACTAAACGAGAGGCGTGTCGTATTGGGGCTCCTCCCGTTTAATGACTAATTCCCGTTGGTTGAACTTCACAGAAGAAATTTGAACTCAATACTCATGCGCTTGTGTTGCACAGGTATAATCACACATACATTGTTTTGCTCTCTGAGAATTGTTAATGCTGCTAATAGTGTTCGAATGAGTCCGATGGAGAGAAACAGCTATAGTCATCTTTTTCTGTACACTAATCAACATGGTGGTGGTTTTAATGGTGCTGTTGTTGTTTGTTATCTCGTTAGTAAATCTCTTGCCAATACACACATACCTACATTTATTTACTGAGAGATATATTGAAAGAAGAAGCATAATAATTTCAAAAGGTGGTTGCATGGGTATGATGTCCTCTTTTTTGTTGGTGTGTGTATCTGTGTTTACAAATGAATGCAGTAGTGTATTTTGTGTTGTATCTCGTTCGTTTGCCTTTCCACTGAACTACCCAAGTTATTATAACACATTGTCGTTTAAACATCGCAGCGAGCATACACTTGAGCACGGCCTGAACAATATTTGTTAGCAAGCCAAATAGTAAGCCAGTATTCCCCTCTGTAAACAGTCGAATTCAAGAGCTCAAGCCAAAGAGTACTCGAGCGCATTGTAGAAACACAAATTATCATTATTACTATTCTTTCTTATTATTATGATTATATAGTAATTGTAATTACATATGATAATATTGTTCCATTAAACACAGTTCGGTCTTATTAAAAGAAACAACAAACCAACCGTCTTATTAGTGTTTTATTTTAATAAATAAAAAAAAATAACAATATATAAATAAATACATATACATATTTTTTATTATTTATGTATATTAAAAATTATTTAAACAAATAGTGAAAATATAGAAAGAATAAGAAAACAAAACAAAGAACAAATCTCGACAGAAGCAAACAAAAAATTTAAAATAAAACAAAGAAAGTGCAAAACAAACAAAAAAAAAAACTAATTTACAAAAATAAATAAAATCAAGTGCAAGATTAAAGTAGAAAAAAACAACATCGAATCAATAAAAAATAATTTGAAGAAACAATGACACTTGCAGTAATCAAGCCAATTTTATAGACACTAAGAAAATTTAGTAGAAAAATAAAATACACATTAAAAAAATAATAAAAAAAACACTTAATACACCTCTGACAAATCCACTCTTGGAGTTTTCCAGTCGAGTGGAACGATTCGTTTGCTTTTTTTTATTATTTTGATTTTAAAAGAATTTTTCGGTATAACGCGTTTTAAAAAATCGTCACCATAACGGCTCAACTTTTAAATAGTTTCCTTAAGGGATCGCCCCATCAGACGACGATCGATATAATGCAAAAATTATACGCGGAGACGCCGACTAGCGGACCCGTAAGCATGACTAGCCAGTCGTCGGGTTCTGGTGCGGCTGGAGGTGGTGGTGGAGGAAACAATTCAGGAGGTGGTGGCAACAATTCATCGAACAATACGAATGTTCAAAATACCAACAGTAATATTGTCAATGGAACTAACGGTGGTAATATGAGCCCCTTAGCTCGAGCTCCGTACAGTATGAATACCATGAGTATGCCAGTCGGAGGAGGCATGTCGTCGGTATCGCCACAGACTGCAGCCACATTTGGCTCCAGCGTTTTAGATTCTGCCGCTGCGGTTGCAAGCATGGGTGGTTCCATGGGTGCTGCAGCGGCTATGAATTCCATGGCTCAGAACTGCATGACACCAAGCAGCATGAGTTATGCCTCTATGGGATCCCCTCTTGGGCAAATGGGCAACTGTATGGGTGGTGGAATGTCCACCATGGCAGCGATGGGAGGATATTCGTCGATGGCAGCTGCTGCGAGTGCTCGAGAATTAGACGCGGGTTCTCCAAACTCCCTCAATCGATCTCGAGTAGAAAAGCCAACAACTTACCGACGTAGTTATACTCATGCTAAACCACCATATTCATACATTTCTCTCATTACCATGGCCATACAAAACAATCCCACACGCATGCTTACGCTGTCCGAAATCTACCAGTTCATTATGGACTTGTTTCCTTTCTACAGACAAAACCAGCAAAGGTGGCAGAACTCCATCAGGCATTCGTTGTCATTCAACGACTGTTTTGTTAAGATTCCCCGCACTCCTGATAAACCTGGAAAGGGTTCATTCTGGACCCTGCACCCAGATTCTGGAAATATGTTCGAAAATGGTTGTTACCTAAGACGGCAAAAACGCTTCAAGGACGAGAAGAAGGAAGCCATAAGACAACTTCATAAATCCCCTTCACACAGCAGTTTAGAAGCCACATCACCAGGGAAAAAAGACCACGATGACTCTCATCATATGCATCATCACCATCACCACAGTAGACTTGATCACCATCAGTCGCACCATCACCATAAAGATGGCGGATTAGGCGGAGCTTTGGGATCGGCTCACAGTAAAGATGCAGAAGCTTTAGCCATGCTACATGCAAATGCAGAATTAGCATGTTTGGGACAGCAGGCACAGCACGCACCAGCTCATCACCAGCACCATCATCAGCTTCAGCAAGAAGAACTTTCCAGCATTACAAGCATGGTTAATAGATGTCATCCATCATTGATTAGCGATTACCACTCTTCAATGCACCATTTAAAGCAGGAACCCTCTGGCTATGCACCTCCCAGCCATCCCTTCTCCATTAATCGTCTGTTACCCACTGAATCGAAGGCTGATATTAAGATGTACGACATGAGTCAATACGCTGGCTACAATGCTCTAAGTCCTCTCACCAATTCACATGCTGCCTTGGGTCAAGAATCGTACTACCAAAGTTTGGGTTACCATGCACCAGCTGGTACGACCAGTTTGTGACATCATCAGTACCCATTGGCTTAAGGAAGAGCGGAACAGATGCTGCGTAATAATAATTTAAGTGTAAATCCAAGTGCAAACACAACTTTAAGCTCCAGCCCATGCACTACAAACAGCAGCATCTTTTCTGGTGCCAATCACCACTTGCAACAAAATCAAAATGAAGCAACATCACCACCAACATCGACGTCACACCAGCCCCAACCACATCATCAGCAGCATTTACAGAATACCCAACAATCAACAGCAGCCTCTTCCTCAGCGGCGGTTAACTTTTACAACCAAAAACTGAAAGCGGCGGCATATTTAAACAGCAAAATGGTCGCTGCTCATCACCACCATCATCATCAAAACTTGCTGCAAAGCCAATTGACACCAAGTGATTTACAAGAGGATTCGTCCAATATTACCAGCGATCTTAATGATGACCATCTGCAACAAGTCCATCAACAGCAGCAACTCTACAACAACTACCAACAGTACGCTGCAGCAGCCTCTTCCTATCGCAATTGGAATCATACGTTGAGTTTAAATGGTGCGGCGGCATTACAAAATCTACTATAGCAGTAATCGCCAAACAAGTATCCCAAATTGACCACGTCAGTTTTTCTCCACCTAATTACGTTCAAACATGGAATCGTTGTTTCAAATGACTTCATAGAAAAAAGAACGCACACAAAGTTTTATCGACCTTTCACCGTCATTATTAACAAAGCCGCACCAACAGACGCATTAATTAACAACTCACAGAGTAACATCAATATTGTAACTCCATTTATTTGGCGGCATTTTCCCTTAATGAAAATCTGTTGGATGTAGTCCTACATACGCTGAAGCCTTTTAGCATTTGTTGGCACCTTCATGCTTGAAAATTATCATAAATAATCTCAAAGAGCAAAATACATTTAAAAACTAAAAAATCATGTAAATAGTATATTTTTATATTTTTATTCTTTATTTTCTACATTATTTCATTTTATTTTTTGCTTTATTTTTTAACTGTTAACGCTAATTTTTTATTAAAAATATTTTGAAAAGTCTTTCGGTTGGACTTTTTAAAGCAGCAATCAAAAGTGATGTAGTTTTTAAGCATTTTTTATAACAAATATTTTAATAATAATAAAAGATTTAACACAACAAAAAATATAAGCCGTGCCATGAGTTTGTACATTTTATTGTATTCCCTGTATAACTGATAAAAAATAATAAATTAAATCAAAGACAGAGACAGAGACAATGGTCTAGAAATAATGTCAATCACTGAAATTTATAATATTATTATATAGAACTACGACCCATTCATTTACTTAAGTGCAATTTCCATATTCTGAATATAAGGAACTGTTTTCTTACAATTCTCACACATTAAAAATCGAATTCACAAACTGAACAAAGACCTAAATGAAAATGAATCCTCAAATCTATATCCGCAAAAAATTTATAAATTTAAATGAACATTTCATTTTAACTTTATTTTTTATACGAATATTATGAGTTTAAGTATTTTTTCGTTCGTCGCAAAGAAATGTATAAAATATGTATGTAAAATTATAAAGTCTATAAACTGAGAATACCCTAGAAGTACTTTTTTTATTATTAACAATATATGTAAATTTTATTAATATTTAAGCTTAAAAATTAACGAAAATGTTTTAAATTTTTATTATTAAATGCAGAAAATTTAAATACATGCAATTATTATTCAATAAATTAAAACTAATTATAAATTTTTTAATGAAAATATAAACTAAAATAATACCATGAAAATAAAATATTTAAAGCTAAGCTAAAAAAAACAAAAAAATATATATTAAAAATCCTATAAAGTAAAAAAAAATATAATAAACTTGTTAATATTGTATTAAAATTCGTATATAATTAGCATAAAAGAAACTAATTAAATTTAGTTAAATTTAATAAAACAAGAAAAACAATTCTTCTTTATAAAAAAATAAAATCAAAATAAATTGTTTGCGTTACAATTTCTGAACTTTGAGGGAGTACCCAATCCTTTGACGGTCCGATTATCATATTGCCAGTCAGGCAGGCAATTCTACCACTGACCTTCAACAATCGTTTATGCATTAAGGGAATGCATTGAACAGAACTGTATTTAATTTACTTATAGTACTTTACTTATTTATTATCTTTTATGGTTTATTACTGTTGTTTTTACAAATAAAAGGAAAAAGAACTTTTTTCAGCTTGGGAAAAATATACTATTTAAGATAGATAACCTATCAACAATCAAATAAAACTATCAATCGACACTTCAGCACAAAGATAAGAGTCAAACACAAAAAGCGTGCATCCATTATTAATCATGTCGTCAAATGGATGTACACTATTGTGTTTCGGAATCTAGTGAACCTTACTCAAATTTTTTCAAAGTTTAGTTGCAATTACTTACACTCAACCAGCCTTATCTTGGAAAAGATGAACACGAACATTTCACACTTTTGGTGGATGATCTGATAATAAACTCGTAGTAGTAATGATCAGGTGTGTAAATAGGCCCATGTCCTCAAATAAATAAAAGTTTGACCAAATATCCAAATCCTTCAAAATATGAGGCAGGAAAATATGGTGACGTAAAACGATTTTCTAAGAAACCTTTTGCAGTTCTTCTAGTTTATATTATTTTTTTTGTTTTGTTTTTAGTCAACGTTATTTAAAAAAGAAATATTTTTATTACGAGCGTTGTTGTTGCTGTTTCTTAAGTGCCACTGATTAATATCTACAGACATATGTATATACTTACATAAAGAAGATATATGTATGTATATACATATGTCTGTATATAAATATAACTATATAAGTATACGTATGTATTTCGTTTTAAAGATAAGTTGAATGAAGTCTTTATTTGTGATTACAAATTAAATTCGTAGTAGTTTATGTTACTGATAAAAATGAATTGTCATTTGTTGTCTCTTATTTGACAAGCTGTTGTCATTTCAATTAACATTTACAGTGTAAATCGTAAATAGTTTACATAAATACTTCTATTAAGTTTTAATATCCAGTCATTTGTATATACATACATTAAACATGCCCTGCGTAGTATAAGTTATTTTAGTTTGTTTCTTATATTTCATTAAATAACTGTTTCAGACCTTAATCGTAACTATGCTTATAATTAATGGAGAATGGGTTTTGTAATTAAATTTATGTATGAAATGAATGAATTGTAATTTTTTAAAATACAAATCCAATATGAATGCAACACAAATTTATTTTAAGGACAGGTCTAATACATATTAGTATGTATAAGTTAATATTAATGTACAAGTCACACCCAAAATTAAAGGAAGGGTTTGTAAAAATTGTAATTGCAGAGTAATCACACTTTAAAAACCAATAAGTCTTAGAATTAAAAATGTGACTTTTTGTCCAATTTTGACATGGAAAACAAATATCGCTAATACCGTCAAACTAGGATTGATTGTATAAACTAAACACTTAACAATTTCATTTCTAAACATGCTAAGTCTACAGGTATTCAAACAAGTATTTGTTGATCAGTTAAACGATAAATTTAAAATGCTAAATTTCAAACAACGAATAAACCATATTTATTTAATTATTTATTTATTTATTTATTTATTTATTTATTAATTAATTTATTTATAAACCGATTTAAGAAAACATACTATTCAACAGTAACAATCATGTATATTTCACAAATTCAATAATATTTTCTATACCTTTATTTATTCCTTAATTACACAGTGATACACCCATTTCCATTTCGTTATAGTTCATAGAGTACGAATATATTTTGATCATGATCTACGTTGAACTTGATGTAGTAACTTCATCTTTTATTAAAAATGCACATTGTATGCGTTTCCAATGCTGGTCTTTATTTAAAAATCGATGAAGAATGTATGAGTTGTGCTAATTTTGTAAAAAATTTTACATGTTTTTTCCACACAAAAACTTTCATGTTTCAGCTTTTCTTGTGTAACAAAATGTTTATAAACAATTTTTATACATTTTACAATTTTATACAGATGTATCACAGTGATTTTTTTTAACAATGAAGAAAATTTATTTGACGATATTTATATTATTGAGGAATCAGAAATATTTGTACACTAGTTCGAATTCTGGAACTACCTAGTAATATATTATCAAATATTGGTTATTAGTATTGTAGGTAATGTAGTTATTTCATACATTATTTGGTAATCAGTAGTCGTTATCAATAACATACATTTTTTAATTAAATTTGTAGCCAATTGCCTATAGCATATGTCAAATAAGGAATTAGTTAGTGTTACTAACCCTAGTCTATTTTGGAAACTTTTTCAAGAAATGTTGAATTTACATTCTACACAAATGTAGATAGAATGATAAAAAACAATGGGGCATTGAGTAAGATAATTACTAGCCAACATGAAAAATAACTGTAAAACTAGTTTTAAATCTGGAAAAGTCGGGTAGGAAGACTTGTACCCGATTTTTTGTTATTGTCGAACAAAAATAAGTAGGTTATCACACACACACACACCAATTTACACTTTTCTCCAATGTTGTTTGCTGCTTACCGGGTAAGTAACGATTTTGCTGGGTAATTGGAAAAACATACATACATACATACATACATACATACATACATACATACATACATACATACATACATACGTACATGCATACATGCATGCATACGTAAAAAATAAGAATTTTGTTTTGTTAAAAACAACTTAAAATATTATAATTATTATTCAATCGAATAATTGTTTGTATTTATTTTTTTTAATTCCTAAAAACTAATTCATTTTAACTAAACTGTAATTAAAGTTTTTGGACATTTTACTACCATATTCAGCACAAACGACTTGTTAATGCACAATTTACTCGCTGGTTTTTGTGGAAATTTAGAATTTAAAGCATCACAGGTCCCCGTTTGCGATTGCCCAATTACACAAATTTAAGATACCAATCAACGAAATAAGAACCATCGAAAGCATTTTTTTGGTTCGACGACTTAAGGACGTTCAAGTTTTTTTGTGACAATAACCAATAGGGAACATTTTATTATATACATATTCATTAAATACTTCTACTATTGTTATTGTTTGTTTTTAATATGTTGTTAAATTAATAAAGTATATTTATTTCATAAAGTATATAAATATTGTTGCAAGTAATTTGAATTGTCAAAATGTGTTCTGATTGTTGCCTCAAACATTTATGGGTAATACTTGCTAATTCGGGCGTATCGGTGTGGCAAAAAAGATGGTGCAATAAATATTTTGACCACATGTCCTTCAAAATTTAGAAAATAAATCTATTCTAAACTTTTAAATACTAATTTGTGCTTTCTGTATAGGTAAGTTTTATATTTTTATAATATGTATGTATATACATACATAAATTTCAAAAAATTAAATTTATATATAAAAGCTTTAAATTAAAATTGTTAAATTTTATTGAAAGAAAGATAAATTTAATACCCTTCGACAAAATCTCTCTCAACAAGAATTCTACTTAACTCAACTTATTTCTTTTTTTATATTGTCAATGGCGTCTATCACTTTAATTTTGATATACTTACATAAGTATACATACATATGTATGTATGTATGTATGTATGTATGTATGTATGTATGTATGTATGTATGTATGTATGTATGTATGTATGTATGTATGTAAGCAAAACTATACGCACATACTTCCATATACATATATGCACACAGATACATAAATGGTACATATACATTAAAATGGTATTCAACATAAAAATCTATACAATGTACAAAGGATTTGTTTTGGGATGGGTTGTTTTATGGGTGGTATAATTTTGGCCTATTCTGTCTGTATACTCGCGCGAGAAGCCCATTTCGGATTTTAGACATGCGCTCTAGATAATTTGAGAATAAATCGTCATTGTTATAATAATTTTTGTGTGAAATAAATGTGATGGGTAAATGTGTTTACAGTAATGGGCAAATGTGTTCTTCGATAAATGAAGACCAGAAATTATTGAAATTATTTTAAAGTCTACAAACTTATATTTCACATTATCAATTTATTCAACAAAAACCTTATTCATATTGAGAAATTATTAGTTTATTATTTAATAATAAATACATTAAAGTAAAAATCTATTGTAAAAAATGTATTAATAGTCTTTGTCTTCATCAATCAATAATTTAAAAAAAAAAAAATAAAATCAATAACCGGGTGCTTTTCGACTTTCAATTGGTACTTTTTGAATTTCGTACAATATTGACCCATGAACCATGGAATTGGACATTTTGATGATAGTAAATTGTGGTAACACTTTAAATCATATTTTGTAACACATCGAAATATTCTTCTGAGATCTAATAAATGAGAAAATTGAACATTCTTACTTGTTGTTTTTTAATTTGTATGATATTAGAAACTGACACCAAATTTTGTATATTTTTGCCCATTTTGGAACTTTAAGTCCATTTTTGACCAAGATTTTATTAAGAAGAGTCATTTTTATTTATTTTTCGCGGTCTTTTCGACCCTTTTTCAAATCAAAATACACACTAATATTAAAATTTTTGACAATTTTTAATTTTAAATCTATTTTTGGTTCTGTCATAGATATTACTTTAAATTCAAAACAAAATAAAATTTTAAAATTGTTAAGTTTTTGAACTGAAAAACTTTATTTTGTTGATTTCTATAAGGGTTTTCATTTAAACGCTTAAGTTTCCTATTTGTGCAAGTGGGCAAATTTATTCGACTTGTTTCATGAAATCCCTGTTCAAATTATGTTCAATTACAATATTTATAAACACTTAAATACAATGTCAAACGAAATCAAAAAATAATAAATAAATTATTTTAACAAAAAAATTTACAAAATATCAAGTCCATAAATTCAAAAGTGAACAATAGCGAACGGATTTATTAAATGCACAATATGTTTGCGCAAGTTTGCCAGTCTAAATAGTCGCTCAAACTTATAAGGGTTGTGCAAATCAATACCCATACAAGTCAATTGCTAGAATGGAAACATGCACAGGTTGCACAGTTTACGAGGGTTTTGAACGTTTAAATAAAAACCCTTTATATATTCCAAAAAATCATATCATTGCCAAATTTCATTCCATTAAAACACTGGATATCTCATTGTATTTGGAAGAAAATATACTTAAAAAATAATTTTAAATACCTTTCTTAAAAAATTATCGGTCAGAAATAAATTAAAATTTAAAAAATAGGTTAAAAATAAAAAAAAAAAATGTATTCAGTTACCAATAACTCACATATATTATGATATTATAAGGAAGTATGCATACTTTTTTCTATTGCCGACTAACAAAATAAAATTGGATTAAAGAAATTTCAGTTACAAAATATTAAAGTCCGATTACTATTAAAAATCAGTTTTATGGGAAACTTCAAAAAAACTACTCTACTATACCTACAACTACTATATCCACAAACTGCGCTAGGTTTCGCGTACCGTGTTGTTGGCGAGAATTTGCAAGTGGGAACTGTTACTTTTAATAATAATGAACATAAAATCATTCATATAGGATCAAATGCTACTTTTCAAATCCTAATATATGTTTATTCAGTTGTCTCATGTTTAACAATTTCAAGTTTTACAGTGATGCAATTTTTACCGTTATCCCTAAAATATCGTTCATGAAATTATCCAATGTTCAATTATGTTCCAAACTGTACAAATTATTTAATTTTTTACAACTTTACTTTGAATTTATTTTTAAATAATATTAAGATTATATTGACTTAAAATTGTGTTTTCGTGGATATTTTTATTGACCTATACATATACCCGCGCCACAAACTATGACACCAATACCCGCGTCTTTCTGTTTTAAAAAAATAGTTATTAAAATGGCATGGACATTTAGAAAATAATGTTTCAAGCGATATAGACATTTTGCTGAAAGTGTTGTATTATTGAAGATTAATAAGTTTTTTTTTCAACCATTGTAAAAAGGTACAAATTCTTGAGGGTTGCGAAGATTAAAAAACAAAAAAATCTATTTCGGTTCCAATTAAAGAAAGTCTAATTGGTATATTTTTAAGGATATAAAGTTTACTTTTAAAAGATGTATATATTTAATTGAGTCAGTTTCTAATTTATCAAAAAACTTAAAAAATAATTTCCAATTAATAAGGAAATATATCGGGAAATTTTATATGATTTTTATACTTAATATACCTCGCCTAGGACAATTAAAAATATGCCATTTCTATCTTAGTATATTAAAACGTTTTGAGTAAAAATTAGTAGATAATAACAATACCTAAAACTTCTTTGGAAACTTATTTAATTTGGATAATTATCTGTTGCAAGTTTTTGAAAATAAACAATTGTATTTTTTTACTCATTTGTAGACTTGGTTTTCCCTCGCAATCTTTCATATATAGTCAGTTATCCCATGTTTAAAAATTTTAAATTCTACACTCACTCCATTTACACATATTCACATAACATAATAAAATGGCTCCTGTTGGTCAAAGATAACAGCAATTTATTTTCAAGTCATCATTTTAAATTATTTCGTACGTCAGTCAGCCTTCGTCTAGAATTTGCTGCCGTTTTTGCTCACCCCAGATGGAACGTCTGCTTTGGCATTGATGAAAAATACACACAAACTCTTATAATTCTTACAATCAAGTTAGTACGAGTAAGTACAACAATTTTTGCTCATTAAAATATAATGTTCTTCTTTTAATGGGATGAACTCGAAAACGAATGTATTTGTATGAATGGTTGTGTATATTTATGTGTTTTTTATGGATGTGTATAATTTTTCGTAATTTCTGTGAAATGTTTACTTTAAAAATTCTGGCGAACAAAAAAATTTACTAGAATTTTATTCATGCGTTTCTCCCCAAACCATCTCATCTTTACACAAAAATGGAGTAGTACGAGTATCAGCAAAACACAAAACAAAATGGAGAAGAGATATACAAATTCATCTTTTAGCTGAACGTTACCCAGGAAAAGTTTTTTTTTGGTTTTTGTCCGCACATAAGTATTTTCTTCTTTTCATTTTATGCCTTTTCTAACCCTTCCTTTGTTTTTTCTTTTTTTCAATTTTAATGGAATGACTTTTGTTGGTACTGCTTCCGGAAGCGTTCATGAGAAAAGTTTCCGCTTTCATAACCGAATTTTAATTAACTTTCGAAAACCTAATTACAAAGTATTATTATAATGAAAAACGGTGCACTATAACTACTATGTTGTACATGTACACACAACTAAGTTTTTGCAGTATGCTTCGAAACCTAAATACTCCAAAATATGCATTTAACATCGCATTAATAAATGGTTAATTTTTGCTATATTGAACTGTTAAATTTTAACAGTTTTTCCATGCAATTATAATTTATAATCCTTTAATATCATTATTAATTATTTATGAATGTAAGTTACATATAATAAGCGAGGCATAGGCAAAACAGTGATTTTTGAATTTTATTTATACGTAGCTCTTTATTGAGTCGAACTCTATGCTGATTTTTACGAATGGGTTCATATTGTGTTCCTTTCTAACTTTGTAAATGTTACTTTTTTAGTTGTATTTAATTATGTGTCTTTGCTGAAATGTAAAATATAAAGTAAATCGCTCCACAAAGCCTTTTTTAATTTTAATTTTTTAGTAGTTTTTAGATAATACGTTTCGTTTTTTCTTAATTAAAATATGCGAGAGTTTTTCATTTGTTTAGGATGCTTTTCGAGCAAATTCAGTTCAGTTTTCTCTAAAGTATATACAGCAATATTACAAGAATATCACAGGGGCTAACAAATTTAGAAAATAGTCGAAATCCAGGTAAACAATTCGCGGAGTAAAAACGTTGTTTGACATGCTTATTACAACTATACTATGTTCACCGTAACAATATATTGTTTTCAAAAACATATGATTAATTAGATTTAAACAATTTTTTTTATTGCCATAAACATTTTTATTCCCTAAAACCACGAAATTCTTTCGTAATATATAAAAAATATAAAACTCTTTTCACTACTTTACTACTAGCATTTTAACTCAATATTTTAACACGGTGATGTCATTGGAGGCAAGTACTTCTACGCTCGCTTACAGAAATTCCCCGAAAGCCGGTTCTACGTACCGGAATGACCCGAAATTATCGGCCCCAGCAACAACTCAGACTGGCTTCAGATAATTCACCGATCGCATCTTCAATGATCTTCCAGCTCCTAGCAACGTACACCAAGCAGGGAGCAAGTTCCGCGAAACTATCATCGCAGCAGCAGCCCGCTTTATTCCTGCTGGTTGCAGAGGCCACTAATACAGCCAAACCATCTAAAGCGATTGGCTTCGAACTCATATTAATTCTGATGCTGAAAAACGTTAGCGGATGGGGAGTCGAGTCGTTCGTTGAGTTTAGGGACAAATGTTCTAAAACCCGTAGAGTTAAACAGGGTGTACCACAGGGAGGCGTCCTATCCCCACACCTCCGCAAAATGTGGAAGTTATATCTTATGCGGACGACTGTACCATTATGGCGACGGCCAAAACGTTGATGAATGGTTACCTGGAGAAATACACAACTTCTTCATTGGATATACGAAGGTATTTGCATGATCCCTTAGATCGGAATTCGAATACAGCAGTTCTGAACGACATTCATAGAGACACCATCAATACCGCGGTTCCTGGTTACAGCATGAATGTAGTGTTGGAATTCGCCCACCGCCTATCAAAAAAATGGAGAAGAACCTGTCGCGAAAAGCAAGAGTTGCTCTGGCACAACTGAGATCGGAATAGAGCAACAGACTCAATGTCTACTGGTCCCGCATAGACCATGCCGTCCCCAATACATACCCAGCATGTGGAAAGCCTTCACTTCACTTAGCCCAATGGATTTATGGACTAAACCTATTGAAGTAGCTCAATTTCTTGGTATGGACCTAAATTAAGAACCCCCGGATTAAAAATTGTATAGTTTAAGCTGTTACAACAACAACGCTCGCTTAAAAATAAGGAGTTAAAGAAGCATATTTTGCTTACAAAGAAGTTTTTAAGTTGTTTTGTTTTAACAATAAAATGAACTGTGAGAGTACGAACCAGGGACTTTAGTTTGTAAGTTAGTGTTCTATGCACTGCACAGCTACTTAGCTATTTTATTGCAGTGTGCAAAGAAAATCACAAGGTAAAGTACTTCTATTTCAGATTAAAACAAAGTCATTACTCGAGTACTTCAAAGTAATGCAATAAGTAAGTAAATAGTAGCAAGTAAATAGTCATTGAAAAGTAAGCGATCAAGATATCTCATGGGATTCTAAACCCTATGAAATATGGCAGCTAATTTCCTATCAATTTAAAATTACGTTTAATTTAACTCGTTTAATATTACGAAAATAAGAAAACAATTTTAATACAATAATTTTATTTTGTAAAATCAAAAATAATTCTTGTATATTACAAAATAATTTTGCTACGAAAAAAATCGCTATTTTCGGTAGATATTACATGCCTTAACGAAATTGTTATACCCACTATGGTGGGGAGGATATTATGCGTTTGTGCTGATGTTTGTAACTACACCCTTGTATGCACGCTACAGGTCAAAATTTTCAAGATAATTTGATAAATTTTTCACATACTCTTTTCTTAGTTCAAGGACGAACGCTATTGAAAATGGTTGATATCGGTCTATAATTTCGCCTAGGCCCCATTCAACCGTACCCCCGAATCGGGCCTTTAGGCTCATAATTACGGTAAATGTTTTATTATGTCAACAAAAATCTACAAAACTTACTTTTATAGAACGATAAGTGACACTACTAATTTTTATAGTGCTCGGGCCTCATTTGACCCTAGTCCCCATACAAACTCCGCTTCAGAAAATGTCTTGAAGGTCGAAATTAACTTATAATTTCTAATAAAACAATTAAAGTCTAAAAAAAATAAAATTTATAAAGCGAATATGTTTAAAATACACTATGGTGAAGGGAATATCAGATTCGGCACAGCCGAATATAGCACTCTTACTTGTTTTTGTAATGAATAACACTAAATTGCTAATTATTACGATTTTTAGAACTTTCGTAAAATTAGAAAAGGGGTTGATTAAATAACATTTCGTAATATACACAATTTTTTTTTTAAATTATTTAAATTTTAATTTAATTACGGTTTACAACCGATAAATAGGTAATAATAGTAAACCTATAAAAAAATAAAACAAATTTATCATTAAAAGACTAATTACATTTGAGCAGTGTGATCAGGTCCCAAAATTTTTTAAAGCTTAATCCTATCAAAAATAATGCTAAATAAATTTTTAAATGCCAATAAAATGCTAAACATTTTTTAATAATATGAAGAAATTCTTTACTAATTTTACAGCAGCAGAATGAAGTGGAAAATGCATAATCCCTGGTACATAAATATAGCTTTAAAGTTAAATTTTTAAAATTAAATGCAAAAACTATTGAAAACAGAAAATGTATTCAATATCTTTATCAATAAAGACGGTAATCAGTAATACAATTTAATTAAATTTTTAATTATTCAGTAATAAAATTAAATTATATGTTTAATTAATATTATTATTTTTTAAATTGAATACATTCTTTTTAAAAAATCTATACTTTAAATCAATAAAGACTTTAATTGATTTACGTTAATAAAAAATGTAATTATTATAAAGAATTTTTATAATTGAATATTATACATTTTAAAATTTGAAAAATTTTTTACGTTTGTAAAAAATAAAATAAGAATGAAAATTATTAACAAATCTATATTTTAAATTCCTTTAAATATATATTTATTGGCACAAACAATAGATTTTTGACGACATCAGTTCAGAACATCTTTATTATTTATTTCGACACTATTTGCAATTACAAAAATCATGTAGAATCAGAAATAAATTTACAAAAATTAGTGGTTACGTCTTTTTCATAAAATATTTGATAGGTGTGAACGTACCTTTAATTTAATAAAATCACAATAATATAGTTAAATTTTGAATCACGATAATTAATTTCTTAGTCAAATCAAATTCATTAAAAAGTTGTCACCAAATCCAATTACTATAATATTGTTTTAATATTCCACTTACTTTATAATTAACATTAATTTTCAGTTAATCAATAGTATCATTTTGATGATTAGAGCAAAATTTATTATTCTATAATTTTTATTCTATAATCTTTCGTTCATTACTGAATGATGTGGTAATATATTTTCAAATTTATTTCATATGGTAACAAAAGTATTTTGGCGAAATTTATTTGTTTTTTTTTAATATCTCGGGAAAAAATTATAGTTCATAGAAATTTAACGTATTTATTTCGGTTGTTATCGTGTTTTACACACTTCGCGAATTTGTAGTGGAAAAAATTTAAAAATGTCCAAAATACTGGATAACATCAAAGTACATATAAACTTTGCTACACATGTACATGAAATAGTTGATATTGGAATTAATGTGTTTAATTTCAAGTTCCATAATGCTAGTGCGGCCAATTTTACCACAAATGTTCACAAGGATGTCATAATTATTCGTACAATATTTGAGGACTCAAGCTCCAATACTTTCGTAGTCAAGAAAATTGTATCTTAAATACTCATTTTTATACTAATATACAAGATTAGAAAACAAATAAATGTCTGTTGTTCCTGTGAATAATGGATTTTGCATATAACATAAAACAAATTTTGAAATGACTATCATTACAAATCTAATTTTCGAATATGGTTCTGTCATATAGGATCCGGCATACAATGTAATGTATGCCGGATCCTATAAAAAATACAAAATCTGTTTTTTTCTATTTTGCTTCCGTGGACTTGGGTGGAATATAAATTGCAGATTACCTCGTGTCGCCTTAATTAAGCTTCCTACGCTCCACAGTCGAAAAAAAACCTTTTTAGATCGGGTTTTTGAGTTGGCAATAAAATGCCAATTAATAATCAGATTAGTTAACCTAAAAATAAATGTAATCTGATGATTATCCATTTTGGTGTTTTTGAGTACAAGATTAAAATTCGCCGTGTTGCAATTTAAAACAACAGAAACGTTTGTTATCAAAATGATGAATGTTTTGTAAAAAAGAATAAATTCTAAATGTTATATAAAAATTAATCAAAACTTAAGTTTAAAACAAAAAAGTATATTGTAAAGTCCCCATAATTTATACTAATCAATAAATTAAACATTTTAGTGTTTATTTTTATAAAAATTTTATTATTATTTTTGCATCAGTTGTTTACACTTTTGCTCATGCTTATAGAATTAAATCTAAATAGAATTGAATTACAAGAAGTGGGAAATTAAAATAAGCCGAACAAGACAAAAACCCGAATTATTGAAAACTCTAGTAGTCATGAAAAAGTAAGTATGAAATTAAGCACTCGAAGTAAAATTGGACAGAAATATGTTTTATGTATTTGCCAATTTTTTCCGGATCATTCCATAATTGTTCATATTTTAAAATTTGATTACATATGCTTATCTTGACGAAAATAAATTTCGTAACTATTTTTTTCAAAATACAGGCAAATGATATAATGTCAGAACCTTTCGTTAAATCGAAAAATTCGTTATATCGTTATATATAATTATTTTTTGTAGTAAATTTATTTATTTAATTGACAAAAAACTATTCAAATTGAAGTATGAAATTGATACTTTCAATTTTTTTTTTCGAATAACTAAGAACAACGCACACGTTTTTTTCGTTTTGAACATCTACAAGGCTTCAAAAATTTTCTGATTGATTTTTGTTTTCTAACCACCTAATTTTCTGCTATCTCCTAAACTTAATTTTATTTGTTCAATCTGAAAGATAAACTTAAAATCCTTAAAAAGAAAACGAAACTTATGAATCGATAACTGAGTCTCATGATGATACATTCAAAACCCTGGAATAATGTGGGATTCCTCGAAATAATATATTTTGATGTAAAATCGAATTAATTCAATGGATCCGGCCAAAGATATCATTAAATTCACATCTAACGGATTAAGGCATTTTAGATTATAGTGTATGTTATTTTGTTCTACACGTCAGGTATGCAGAATAACTAAAATTAGTAATATGAAAATTATAATATAGTTGCTCAATAATTTTATCTTTGATTAACAATACCAATATGAAGTCAAAAGCTGTATTTTTTTTCTTTTTATTCGTTATATCGAGTATAAAATTTCTTAAACGTTCGCTATATAAGGTAGTTAATGTTAAAAAATTAGCCGTTCGTTATACCTGTGTATTCAAAAATATTGTACATATTACGAAATATTATTTCATCAATCCATTTTCTAATTTTACGGAAGTACGAAAACCTGTCGTAATACTTTGTTTCATATATGTTAAGAAAATGAAAGTACTCCCAACAAAATAAGACCTAAAAAATGTGAAATAAGTCCCAAATAAAAAGTGATAAAGCTCCCAATTTAACTAAAAGAATTCCCAATTAAATAGAAACATATTTTAACCGATGAAATGTTTGCAATGGAGGAAAGAAACAAATATTTCGACTTTTAAAATTCAAAATTCATTTAATGTTCAAAAATATGAAAATAAAATTTACAAATATATGAAAAACACTCAGAATACAAAACTAGACGGTTAGCAACATTTAAACTAAACTAATTTTTTTGTATCAAATTTTTTTCTTATTTTCGTAATATTAAGCGAGTTAAATTATACAAAATTTCAAATTGACAGTAGAGTATTTTATAAGATTTAGATGGCATCGAACTAATCTTGAAGGAAATAATATTTTAAAAATTGTTATCTAATTTGATATATAAATGACACATATCTCAATGAAGGTTTTAGATCGGGTTTTTGAGTTGCCAAATAAATGCTAATTAATAATCAGATTAGTTAATTTAAAAATAAATTGATTCTGATGTTAATTCCTCTTGATGTTTTTGAGTACAAAATTAAACTTCGCAGTGTTGTCATACAAAAAAACAGAAAACGTCGCTGTTTGTTATCAAAATAATGCATGTTTTATAAAAAAGAAGACGACAATTGCAAACGTAATATGAAAATTAATGAAAACTTAAATTTAAAACAACAAAATATATTGTGAAGTTTTGAAGTTTATTTTAATAAAAATTGTATTATTTTTTTTTTGCATCAGCGGTTTACACGTTTGCATTTCTTGCTCTAGTTTAAACCATCTCTATTGTGCGTTTGAACTAGCAAACAAAATTAGCTGATTGAGTATTCAAAAACAACGTTCGAAGATTAATTTTAATTAAATCCCTAATCCTTCACCTAAAGATTGGCCCTTAGTGTTTAAAATACAAATAATAATAAAATCCTTGAAGTGTCCGTTAAACATAAAACATTTTGTTGTTTTTTACTTCATTATTTTTTTTATAACATTTTTTGTATATATTGGATTATTTTAAGTATTGCATAAACACTTAATAAACAAGCAATGCTCAATAATATACTTCATACGAAAATCTGTTCGTAAGAATATTCAAATGTATAGATATATATAATCATATACTATATCATGAAATCTGAAGCGTTAATAGAAATGATAAAATTTATCTTTTAGCCAGATTTCTCAGCTACACAATATGCACAATTTGTTTAAATTTAATTTTTATTTTTATATATATTTTTATTTGGGTTTTAACGAATTTGTTTGATTTTTACACTGAAGGAAAATATTGTCTTATAAGCGATTTATTGAAATATATTTTATTTTCAATAAATATTTTTACTGATTCAAAAAATGATTTTGTTTGAGTTTTATTTTTATGTCAGCATATACAACAATAAAATAAGATTTGTAATATACTAAATAGACTTGATACCATACTTCAATCGAAAATAAAGTAAACAGTTTCGCACAGAATTATTAAAAACATAATTTTTTCTCAATTAAAAAATTGCAAAAAAAATTATTAAAAATTCATTAAAATTTTAAACAATTTTTTTTACTAAAACAAACATTTTTTAACAAAATGTTTATAGATTCAAAATGAAGTTTTGTGTATTATTGTCAAAAAAATAAATAATTTCTCTATTCCAGATAATATATTTGCTTGAATTTCAGTACAAATACAAATAACTTGCGTTATTATTAATAAGAAAAATTGTTTTCAATAAAGAATTTACGAATTTGAGCACTTGATTTTACGAATTTCATGATATGTCCTATTTTGATAAAAAAATACTTGGCTTCATGATTTTTTTGTTTGATTTTGAATTGCTGAGGGTGTCTTAGGGTAGGTTTAATTATCAACCGATTCTCATAAAATATGGTAGATAGATTTTTGCATGTAAGAAACATACTTATATTGAATTTGAGCGTATTTTTAAAACAGTTATGATTGCTAAGAATGTTTTTCCAGAATATATATTTTTTTGTGGGTCAATGATCAATATTTCGATGTGTTACAAACGGAATGACAAAATCAATATACCCCCATCTCTTTTGATGGTGGGTATAAAAATACTTGGGGTTATGAACTTTTGGTTTGATTTTGAATTTCATTTTCTTCTGTGTACTTTCGACTTTGAGTATTACACTTTCAATTAGCGATAACATGTATGTTTGACCTAGCAGCGAAAATAACACCCCAATTTTGGGGATTTATTTCATATGAAATAAATCTCTAATTTTAAAATGAAATAAGTTCCCATTTAAAAATAACAAATTATGTAACAAGTCGGTTTTAGTAACATTTCTAAAAAAAGTAGATCGCTCATAATTTTGAGTGGAACTTCAAAGTTTAATTAACATTTAACATTTCGCTTAATAAAGAAAGATAATAGACGGCCTGCGGCCGGTCGCAATGACTTTCTACTCTATGGTATGTCCAACAACGGCTTCGCTTAATAAATATATATGTCCTAAAAAGACGGCCGAACGCAGGGATTAACCACTCTATAATATGACCAACAGCGGCTTCGTTTAGTAAAAATTTCCTAAATAGCCCACCAGGGAGCGTGTATTCTAAGCGAAGCTGGTGCCCAATGTACCGCAGAAAATAAAACCTTTGCCGTCTATCAGAAATATAGTTCTTTATTTCGTGTGGTAAATATTTTTAGGGATTTATTTCATTTTTGAATTTTTGCTTTTGAACAAATCTTTAATGAGTTATTTAATTTTTGTTTTGGGGGTATATTTTATGACGCAGTTAAAATTGAGCCAAATTTTAGAAATTTTTAATCTATCGAGGAAATGTTAATATAACATTAACCAAACTCCTATCAGATCTTTATAAATTATATTATGATTGATTGATTAACGATTCATGTCTTCAAAAATTAAAATCGCTGCATAAATTGATTGCAAAATGCTAAAAAATTACGTTGCAAAAAAAACAATATGTTCGCAATTCAAAACTAACTAGCACCAAATTGGTAAAATTAATTCTATCGCAGACATTTTGCAATTTCAAATTAAATTTTAATATTTTTTTAATAAACTGGACTATAAGTTTTTCCGAAGTTTTATAATAATTTATATAACTAAATATGTGCGAATTCCTTTCTGTGTATAAATTTAATATTTAAATTCTATAATCCGTTATATATGTTTGTATGTGCATATTTATGTATGTATTGGATATGAACAAAAAAAGTAATAAAAACTTTATGCTATCAATCAAATTCCCTATTAATGCTCCTACAAACTGTCAGCCAAGTTTGCCTTATCAAAAAAAGCAGAACATTCACATGTATGGTGACAATTCATGATCTTCATCATTGGCAACATGGATAGATGGATGGATGGTTAAATGTATGTTTGTGTGTGAACGATGAGAATGTGCCCTATCAATACGTAAAAGCATCCAGCTACAATGGCCATTGCTGTATTGCGTGACTGAATGAGTCACTTGTGGATTACGACAGCGATGATGGACCATACAGAACGGTAAAGCACAAACCGTACTAATACTTGTTTGAGTGTGTTGTTTTGGGGAGAGAGTGCGTTGGAAAAAAGTTCGATAACATTCATTCCAAATAAATAAAAAACCTACAAGTCGCATCCTTTAATATTCGTGCACTATGTGTTAATGCTAATGTTTAAAAGGACTTTACCAGTCATTCGTTTGTAATGTTGATTTTCCATGGATTTTAGAAGGTAGTGAGTGAAAGACATTTGCGTCAAAGACCCTTTTCGACAGCAGTCAGACAAATAAACAGACTTATGTATGTATATGTATACGTACGTACAAGCAAAAGAACCACCAACCAACAACATCCCATCAACATTGTTTTGTTTACGGTCTTATCTCTAAAGTAATTACAACAAATCCCTGACAATTTGTTGTTGTTTATTTTGATGTTATTGCTCTCTTTTTTGTATAATATATTATTTTGGAATTGTTGTTGGAGTTTTCGTTCATCTTTCATTATTATTGTACATTATTTTCTTAGTTCCTTAGTGCAACAGATTTAAGCTTGAAAATTAAAATTAATCTGTGAAACCGTACGTTTTCCTTTGTTCGCATACGATTTAAGTACAAATGCGGGCACGTGGCCACACGTTTTGGCACTTTGCCACTTTTATGCCGCACAAATTCAATATAATGAAATCAAAACATTACATTATCCAACTTTCAATCCCAACATCACTATATTAAATACACACATAAAAGCTTTTGTACATACATACGTCAGTATGTATTATTATACTGACCGGATCTTATATGGGGAGAAAAAATGTCGGAATCTTGTCGTCTTACACAAAATGATTCACCTTTTCAGATATAGAGATAGCCGACATTTGAGCTCGATTAAAAGACGTTAAAACGTGTTGCACGTCGCTCTAAGTTTGAAAAAATCCAAATTTTTGGCCAAAAAGCAAACACATGAAGCTCTCCAGAACGGTAAATAATGGAAACAAACTTAGTACCTCAAAACAAAGTTATTGTACTTCAAATTTATATTATATACATAATTCTTGTTAAATTTAGTAAAACAG
The DNA here is from genome assembly GCF_022045245.1 of Lucilia cuprina. NCBI lineage: Eukaryota > Metazoa > Arthropoda > Insecta > Diptera > Calliphoridae > Lucilia > Lucilia cuprina. Next base: position 384,105 of record NC_060952.1, read on the forward strand.
AGTTACAATAGATTTTGTCTCCAAAAACATGTCCTGGTTGCGGTAGAAGCATACTTCATATATTTCGATATTGTGTGATAAATGTTGCTTGTAGATAAATATATTACATATAAAGTATTGTTAAAGAATCATAATGTATGTACATGGATTTAGTATTTCAAAAAGGTGTGAAACACAAAAATTGTTTGAAAAATGTAAAAGTTATTAAAAATTCCCCTGGTCATTAAATGTAACTTGATTAGGAAATGTGGAAAAAAAATTTAACTTATTTTAGAAAATATTCTATTAAATATTTCAAAACTCCATTTTCAGTTTTTTTTAAATCTTTGTTAAACAAATTTAAAATTTTTTGACATATCACCGGGGGATTTATGATCAATATATTAGGGAATAAAACGGTGAAAAAATTACGTCAAAACCTCGTATAGTTAAGTTGTACCTGCGATATGAATTCTGCGAATTTCGCAAAAATTAATTTTTTTAGTTTTTAAATTTTTGAAAATTCTCTTTAAAAGATGTCGAAATATTATTTAATTGTTTGCTTTATTTTCTAAAATTACATAAATTTGTAATATATGGTCCAATATTTATAATAACAACAAAAAATTAAAATTAACCCTTTAAAGCACTTGGGTCTCATTTATTCTCAAAGTTCAATAAATCAATTTTAATAATACTCTATATAATTTTAAAGATAAAGGGTTAATTTTATTTTTTATTGTTGGTATTTTAAATATCGGAGCATATATTACAAATTTATGTAATTTTAGAAAATAAAGCAAACAAATATTGCAAAATTTGACTTCCAAATATTACACCTAAGGATTTCCCGATTTATATATAATTTCAAGGACATATTTTATATTATCAGAGAAAAAATATTTTGTAAATATGTATTTTGTTTAAAATGTATAACTGTAAAGGACGTATTTTGTAAAATATTACAAAAAATTAGTTTTTCACGAAATTCGCAGAATTCAATTCGCTGGTACAACATAAGAGGTATTGATCTAATTTTTTCACCGTTTTATTCCCTATTAAAGATTTTATAGAACTAAAAATGGAGTTTTGAATCACATGTTCACGACATCTTTTAAGATATATTTTATGTAATAAAATAGTTTTATTAGAATATTTTTCAAAATAAGTTAATTTTTTTACATTTACTAATCTGTTATAATAATATAATTTTACTTAATTATTTGCAAAAATTGCCTTTTTTCCGAAATAGTTCAACTACATCTTTATAATATGCAATATAGCTCTAATTTTTTAAATTTATTTAACAAAATATTTTAAAGTTTGAAAATGGTGTTTTGGAGATGCTGTTAAAATAGTAGTTCTTTTTTGACCACAGACTAAACCGAGTAAGCGGGTTCCAATTTCAACAAAAATTCGTACTAGCACATTTATAAATCGTATAAAGATAAGCATGGTATTTTTTGTAAAATTTTTCAAAACCGAAAAAATGTTTTCTTAAACATATTTACTTTTATGTGTCTTCAGAATCCCAAAATTCTCGGGAAAAAATTAATAACTCAAAACTTTTTAAACTAATTTTGAGTTTATCTATCTGTTTTGAAAGACAATTTTGTAGACATTTAGATTTTGCTATAAACTTCATTTAAGTATTACAAAAAATTTCACCTTGACAAAAGGTGACTGACCAATTAGATAAAAAATGGAAAAGTACTTACTGTGTACAGTAAGTACACCTTTTATCAAGATGATTTATTCCAGTAAGTACAATAAGATATTTTTACATCAATTAAGTAGACATATCTGCTCGTTCACTATTCCTTATTCTCAGTACATATCAAATTTTAATATAAAAATTTAAAATATTTACCAAATAACACTTTACTACAATTGTCTGATACTTTTGAAAGTTTTGTCTTATATAATTAAGATAACATGTTTTACCCGTTTTTTCCCTTTTTTAGAGGTATCAAATTAAGACACTTCATGTAAGATAAGTATTTGATTGTAGGCCGTTTTCGAAAAAGTACTTAAAGTGAAATCTGCTAATAAGGATTTATAATAATTTCCTTTAAATTTAAATTTATTTTAATTTCTAATATTTTACACACAACTGTTTGCAGCTCGATGATAAGAACTTCCAATGTTCGATAAGTTGCTACTGCCTTGAATTTATTATAGAAAGGGTGTGACAATGACTGATGAATTTGCTTTGGCTGAGAAAGTTACTACGATAGATGAGTTACCGGTTCTATAGTTAAATAGTTGCCTTATCGATTGTTGAACACACCTTTAAAACATACAAAACACTATTGGATGATTGGTGTCGTTTTGTTTGGCTCTGTTCGGTTTCTAGAAGAGATAAATGACTGGTTGGATGAAATTTCATATCTAATGTTGACTTACGCAAAATGTTATGCTGCTTATGCGATAACGATAAAATATCCTCTCAGGTTGGGTGTTTGGCTGCCATCAGGAATTAATAATTAAATTATATTTTGCTAATATTTTGACAACCGTACAGTGGTATACTTGTGTGACGACACATTACTTTTGGCCCATATTCAAAAATAGATCAATTATAAATTGTGACAACTCCAGTTTTATGTGGTGTTTTTGCCAATGATTTAGGATTAGGCAATAAAATTTTATTTCATAAATTACATAATTCTTTTAAACAATTCAATTAACTAAATTTAAACTTTACTGATATAAACTTACATACTACCGCAAGGGTATCTTCGGAAAAAGACAATGCGAACACACATGTTCCTGGTGAAACCATGCTACAGAGCGAGAGTATGCCGATCTAATAAAGGTAAATAAACAAAACCGACCACCCAAATATCGCTTTATAGCTCACTAATATGTTAACTATAATATAATTCCTTTAAAAATCGGCGCAACTTATTTTTATGTAAGCCTAGGTCATACTGCCGATTTTCATAGACATCAGACTTTATAGATCCCATACAAAGATCCAAAATTTCAGAAAAACGTTATAGGACGTTTCGGCCCATATTTTACTCTAGTCCGAACATAACACATATTTTTATTTTTACCTACAAATTGTTTAAAAACGTAATATAGACATATGTCGGCCATTTCCGACTACACCCCACTCCTTTCTATTTGTTTTATTTGTGGTTTAACTCATTACTTTTCAATATACATTTTTGGTAAGAATGTATGTACATATTGATATGTAAATAACAAACCACAACTTCATGATAATTTATGTACATTTATTTAATATGTACTATTAAATTAATAACTCAACATAAGAAGAAGCACTAACATTTGTTTTTAAAAACGTTTTTTAATCATTCATTATATACAGTTCATATCTGAAGTATTATGAGAAGAAAACTATTCAACATTCAAAAAGCCGATTCATCGGCTGTGAATAGTGAACAGAGAATGTTGTTTTAATTTTTTAATTTTGCCTGGGTTTAAGCAGAAGTTGACGGCGATTTTGTTTGTTGTGACAATTTCAGTGTCGAAGATTATATATGTATGTACATATGTGTTGTGTGTTTTCCAAAGTTAAACATTTGTTTAGCACAGAACGCGCCAACCATAAGTAAAGGGACATTTCGCTTTGGTTTAGGAGAAATGCATGGAGTTAAAGAAAACAAACAACAACAAAAAAGTAAGATGAAAAACAACTAAACGTAACGAAGTAAATTTGGGGCATTGGGCTAAAGGAAGAAGAATTTGTTGGTTTTGTAAAACTGTTGCTTCAATATTTCAAAGCATTTTTATACCCACCATCAAAAAAGATGGGGGTATATTGATTTTGTCATTCCGTTTGTAACACATCGAAATATTGGTTATAGACCCACAAAAGTATATATATATTCTGGGTCGTCATTAAATTTTAAGACGATCTAGAGTCCGAATGAAAAGAGCTAGAGGGTTAAAATTTCAAATAAATATTTCTTATAGGTTTGTTTAGTATTGAAAATGGACAATATCGGTCCACGTTTTCGGATAGCCCCAATACAACAAGCCCCTCGAAAAGCAGCTTTAACAGTCATAACTTGTTTAAAAATACGAATATAGCGATGAAATTTGGCAAAATCACTATGCACAATTTTATATATAAGGTCCCCTTCATAAAATGACTTTAACGCTCATTACTGGCTTAAAAATACTAGTATATAGATGAAATTGGACATAAGTAAGTTTCATACGAGTCAAAATCTATCTAAAAAATTGTATGAGGATCGGTCAATGATTCACCCTACCCCCTATATAAGGTCCCCTTCAGAAAATGACTGCAACGCTCATTAATGGCTTTAAAATACGAGTGTAGAGATGAAATTCGACACAAATAAATTTAATACGAACCAAATTCTGTCTACCAAATTTTATGTGGATCGATCCATAATTGACGCTTATAACTGGCCTAAAAATGCGAGTATATAGATGGAATTCGACATAAGTAAGTTTCATTCGAGTCAAACTAGGTTTGATGTTGGGTATATAAGATTCGGCATAGCCGAATATAACACTCTTACTTGTTTATTGTCATTTTCTTGCTTTTGACTCTTTCAACAGTTGACAGAGACATTGTCCATTTTCATTTTTGCTTTGCATATGGATAGAAACAAGGTACCATTTGATGACACAGAATTTGTAACTGCATTTGATATCGTCGTTACAAATGGTGACGATAGCACGACTATGTACAGAAAAGTAACATGAAGTGATTGACGCCTTTGCTAGACAAATACAATTTTGGAAATTGAAAGACAAACTTTCAAATAACATGCTTACATCATCCAGACTTACATATGTATACATTGGAAAGAATTCCCATTTCTTGTAGGAGTTTAAATGTACATACATAAGTATGTATGTACCTACAACAACACAGATACTTGCTTGTATGGATGTGTGTAATTTCGGGTTGAGAATTTTGGCATATACGTATGTGTACGTGTTTGTTTGAATATAAATTTGAAGTAAAATTGCCGAAATTGCTAAATTACTGATTTGTTGATTCGTTTCGCCTAATCGCTTTACATACTCACACAAATAAATATTGGACCATAATGTATATGTGTGTCCGGAATCTTGATGACGTTGAAGTTTTGCTTTTTGGGTAATAGAATGAGTAATTCTCAAAACTGTAAGGCCAAAAAGTTTGGAATTGCTGATGCTTTTGTTTATGTTTCACTATAGTGACTACGAGAAAATAAATAAATAAATTAAATAGTTTTCTTAAATGTTTATTATAATTTCATTTGATGACAATAAGTTTTATTTAAATTCTAAAATAATAGATTAATGATCTATTAATTTCTTACTTGCTCAAATTTAATATATACTTTTATTTTTAAAAAATAATTTCTATTCTAACTACAATAGTTTTAAAGATTAACAATGTGTTACATATGAGAGTTGCCAAGCAAATTATTGTAAGTTTGCCATTTTCTATACACACCATTTAGTGTAACTAAATCAACCAATTTGTAAAATTTAATCAAAATTGGCTCAAAATGTAATAAAACATAAATTCCAATTTCTACGCCACTTTTGGTACTTTTTTTCTTCCTAGTGATGTAAAAAATGATTTATTCCAAAAAAAATGCAATATTATAGTGAAAGCCTATAAATAAATATTCATATAGACAAGCCAATAAATAGAAAAAAAGGTATATAAGGTTTAAAAAGTACCAAAATACAGTTTTTACCTATTTACTCCTAAAATGAACCGAATTTCGAAAAAGTACCTGACACCTTATTTTTTAAATAAACAACAATAAGTGTAATTTTTTGTAGTATCTCTTATATGTTAGAAGGTCACCGAATTTACCCTCTAAATATATATTTTTGTTTTTAAGAATAAAGTTTTTATTTAAAAAATATTTAAAAAAATACAAAACTGAAAAGATAAAACAGAAAACTTCAAAATATGCCCTAAAAGATTAATATGTGCACAATATTAAGAAATAAGCATTAAAAAAATCAAATCATGCTAAAATTGTGCTGAGATCTAATTCCTACAAAACGTGGTCCCGGGACAACCTAATATACACGTATTTAATTAAACCTAAAAATATACGACCAGAGTTTCCAAATTTCACACCTTTTTTGTTTCCGGAAAATATTTTCCCTGTTGAGCTTGGTACTCTGTTCAAAATTTCACATACAATTTTGAAAAACTCCATATAAAAAATTGTAATGAAAATTTTATTTAAAAAATGGTGCTGAATTAGTACTCTGTATTGTTGAAAAACATGTGAAATGTTTCTAACAACATTTCAGCAACATTTTTTTCAATTGCATGAAATAATATAGATTCTAGTTATTTCATGTGAAATTTAAAATAAAAGTTTATTTACTGGTCTTTAGTTATTGGATGCTATAAAACTTGTTTATTATAAACTTTACCACTACACTACAGTTATGAAGCCAGTTGTAAGTATTGAATTAATTTTTTAAATGGGATAGTATCAATTATAAAAACAATTTCATTAAACTTGTTAAAGAGATTTATTTGGTTTGAATATCAGTTATGACCTGGTTCACACTGGGGAACTTTTGTTTGAGAAACTTTTGATTTTGTGTGTGGGAGAAAGAGGTGGTTGATATTTCTTTCTCTTTTTCTCACACACAAAAGTCAAAAGTTTCCCAAAAAAAGTTTCCTAGTGTGAACCAGGACTATGTCTAATTTCATCGTTGTACACGTATTTTTAAGACACCGTTCAAGTAAGGGGGGGAAAGGGTTACTTATGGACCGATTCTCATAAAATTTGGCAGATAGGTCAATTATGGAACGATACTCATAAAATTTTAGAGCCTTTGGCTTGTATTTAACATATTGTGTGGAATTTCATTGCTGTACTTTCAATGCATAAACGAGCGTTAAAGTCAATAATAGACCGATCTTCATAGTATTTTGCAGAAAAGTCGAAATTTACGTAATACTTGTATTTTTAAGCCAAAAATGCGCGTTAAAGTCATTTTTTAAAGGGGACCTTATATGGGGGTTAGGGTCAATTATGAACCGATCCTCTTAAAATTTGGAAGAGAAATTTTGGCTTCTATTAAACATATTTACATCAAGTATGCCCGTACTTGTATTTTTAAGGCAGTAGTTTAAGGGTTTATGTTTCTATAAAACATATTTGTACCGAATTTCACCGCTTATATGCTTCTTTTAAATCCTTATAAAATTTTACAAAATTTACTTTTGAATATCAAATAGTATGAAAAAAAGTACCATCGTACCAATTTTGCCATCCCAGGGATGTATGTAGATATTTATAACTACATTTTCCATATGCACGCCTGTTAAAGTTTGTATATATGTACATATATCAATGCAGATACATGTGTTGAAAATTTATTGACATTGTTCAATTAATTATTGTGTAAATATTTTCGTACAAATTCGCATACATACGTGTGTATACTTTTGTATGTGGGTATGTAAATATTAAAAGCTGCATTTAAAGCAGATAAAAACATTAGATATGTTCGTGGATGCTATTAAAACAAAAACAAATTTATTATTAAACTTTAGAAAGTAAAATGAGTAAACTTTTTAGAAAATTAAAAATTACTTTTGAATTTAAAACTAAATTTTATAAATTAAAAAAAAAATAATAAAAAATGCATACAAATTAAATACATAATACATAATACATGTATATGTACATATATGCTAACAAACAATTAATTCACTTATTTACTCATCCTATGGTTTTATTCGTCCGAAAATCAGCATTTTAGTAAACAACAACTAATATAAATACATAAATATCTTGGTACATATGTATGTATGTTCATTTAGTAGTCCCGTAGACCACTCTTTTGTAGGAATACCTTTCAGACGATTCGTTATTTTCTCATCCTATGGTTTTATTCGTCCGAAAATCAGCATTTTAGTAAACAATATGTTTAAAAAATCTGTTCAAAGTAGGTCTGTTAACTCAAGCACCATTTTCTGAAAGTCGGTTTAATATACATACATATGTATGTATGCGGGATTTACCATTAATTGTAAATTTGGATTAAATATTCTCATATGTATGTAAATGTATATGAACTTACATATACATACGTATATATGAACATTTTATATAATTTCGATCCATATTAGGATTGTACAAATTTAACATATTTAAATGTTGGCGAAAATAAATATCTAGTCATAAATATTTCAACAAATCATGAAAATAAATGTTTTTGAGGTTCGATTTAGATAAATTTTTGTTTAAAAATACCAGAAATATTGATTGTTAAAAATATTTGCATTAAAATTCAAAGCCTTTAAGTTTTAATTGTGTATAATTTTTACTGTAATTTTTTGTGCTACCTTAAATGTGCGGAATTATAAAATTTTAACTTAGTTTTCATTCTTTTATGTAAAACACAATGTGAATAAAATGTTCTTGTTGTCGTTAGTACTTACTAAAATGGTTTTGACCGTCCGTAAGTTCTAAAATTTATCTGCAATAGTTTTTAATTGTTGTCCATGTGTCAGTATCAGTAATAGTAGTCTAAGTCACATTTTTTATTTACATATATTTGTTGGCATAAGTTTTATTATTAAAAAAATAAAACTGAGAAATTGTAGATAGCTGAAAAGGAATTTTGAAAAATGTATGTATTATTTTAATTATAACAAAAAAATAATATAACAATAATGGATACATTTAACAATTCTTGTGACAAAAAACACGACAATGTAATTATTAAAGTTTAATTTTTTTATTAAAACATTCTTACTTTTAAATTTTTTGACTTAAAGCACTTTCTAAATTATTGGATAGGTTTTGGTCGCATATGTATACATATATGTACATATCTTCACCTAAAATGCAAAAAGGCGTAACGACACTTTTCAAAATTTTACAGAAGAGGCAAAAAACTAAATAAAATAATATTACTGTTGTTATAATACAATTGGTGATTTTGACAATAAAGTACTAAAAATTAGTAACAACATGTATTTTGATGCAGTAAACCATTTCTAATCAAAAAGTCGATTTAAATTTTTTTAGTTTTTACGCCCTTTTACATTTCAGTTGACGACATATAAATGCCTTAATAATATATCCATCGTCCATGCAGCTTTTAGAGTTAGTAAATTTAATAAATCAAACATTAGTTCTTAATTTGGTAAAAATGTCGCAGTTAGAAATACTACTAACAAAACTTTCGCTATTTAATTTATGAATAATAATTTGTCACTGCAAAAAGTATTTTGACTTCATTTATTTCATTGGTGCGAAACTGTACTGCAGGGTACTGCGAAGCCTTTATGTACGTACATACATATGGACAATCTTCATCATACATGTTTGAAACTATGTTTGTACTTATGAAATGTCTATTTAAATGCGTTTTAAAGTGGTTCTCTAATTTACTCTAAATTTCAAATCAAAATACTTGTCTGTCTATTCCTATGTACATACATATGTATGTATCAGGCACGGATCCAGCTCAAGCGTTTGGGGTAAACATATTTTTTTTTACTTATTTTCTTTTTTCCTTATTTTTATATTTTTTATGAAAACATTTTTTGGTGGGGAGGGGGCGTGTTATTTCCCTCATTTCCCCATTCTAAATTTTGTACATATGCGTTTGTGTATCTTTGTATATATAGTGGTAAGATATATATGTACATGTCATTCGTTATTTCGAATTCAAATCACTGTTATCTATTTTGTTGTCTAATGTGTTAGTAAATTAATTTTGGTTAGTTATGTAAATACATTTTAAACAACATAAGCATTAGGGTATCCCGAGAGCCACTTTTTTAATGAATACTTCTTAAACGATGCATTTTAATGCACTAAGTTCGAGCATAATAAAAACCGTAATATTGAGCTTATCGCAAGAAAAAATTAAAATTGTTGTAAGTGTATTTCTGATCCGCAAAACGACTTTTAGTTTATAAGGATATAGTATGTATAAATTTCAAAATAATCTAAAAAAAATCTAAATTATTTAAATATTTTTCTGTATAAGTTAAAAATTACGACACCTATCACGAAACAAAGCAACAATAATATGCCTCTCCAACCCACTAAAAGCATTTTGTGGACCAAAAATACTCTACAAAAATTTGAAAATAATTTTCCCCGTAATCTGCTCAAAGTTACGGAATTATTGAGACCTATTAGAAAGTCGAAGATATTTTATAATTCACAAATTATACTGTGGTTAGGATTTTCAATCGCTTGTAGGGAACTGAAGGCCATTAAGAAAAATAATTTATATTTTTCTCATATTAAATACATTATAACGCATCGATTGTGAAGTATTCCTAAATGAAATAGGTTGTTCTTTGGGACACACTAATAAATGTTATAATTGCATTTTAATTTAATATTACAAAAATAATTGTACACTTTTATTTAAGCGCTTAAATAAATTTAAGTGAAATCACAAAATGTATCTAATGATAAAATATATTAATGTCTATAAAAAAGGAATTATGTAAAAAAAATGTAAATGTTATTCATATTTCCCTCAATTTGACTACATAATATATGTCAAATACAATCTTGAAATTATAATTTTCTCAATTAATTAGGCATTTAATTGAGTATTCGTTATCAATACTTTTTATCTTTATTTAATTAACATCTCCAAGTAAATCCAAGTGGAAAATAAAGAGAACTGAATAAGAAATTCCAATAGACTGATTTTTAAAATTATTTGCATTTTTAATTACAATCATTTCAAGTTCATTTATTTTTCACTTTTTTGGCATTTTCTTCTTTATTTTTTAAACCCTACACCGTTAGTGAAGAGAATATATTTGTGCTGATGTTTGTACAGCACAAACACAATGGTTCAATGCCTACTTACGAATCATTTTCTAAGTCGATTAAGACACTTACTAAAACTGTTTAAATATTTATATCGGAATCAATAAAATATTTATTAATATTAAAGAATAAATTCATATTTTAAAAATACTCATAACTGGTTTAGGTTGGTCATATGGTCGATCAAACCCTTCTATAATTACTTTCTTTATATACCCGAGGAAAATTACGAAAAAATGTGCAATCTGGGGAATTTCAGATAGCTAAATGATAATTGCCACATAACTTCTTATCATAATTAGTAAGGTATTTAAAGTTACCAAAAATATTATGTGCGCTAAGATCGATATTGGAGGTTAAAGGCTACAACAATAAAGTCGGTTGTCTATATTAGAGCCATAGCTAAGCAGTGGTATAGTGGTTCGTATTCCCACTGGTTCATTTTTATTATTAAAAACAAAACAACTTACTCAACAACTTCTTTGTAAGCGAAATGTAGCTTATTAACTACCTACTTGTTAGCGAACGTAAAAGTACTGGCCTCTAATGACATCATCATGTTAAAATAGCGAGTTAATATGCTAATGAAGAAGTAGGAAAAACAAGTTTTATTAGCATTTTAACTCATAACATTTCAATGTAAGTATTTCTTGGAAAGAAACCTTTATTTTTTCATATTCGTAAAGAATATGAAATTAATTTTTGGAACTGTAAAAAGTTCACCGTCTTATTACAAACTTTGCTTATAACTTTGCAAATGCATGTAGTATGTAGTCAGTAACTCAAAATAACGTATCAATGCAATTAATACGTATTTTCCAAAACAAAAGTATCTATGTGTGGACATAAAGGAAACTTCAAGAGAATTAAGGAGAAGTTTTTCAACAAAAGTTTCCTAGTGTAGACCAGGTCTAACAAAACAAGTTTCCGAGTACGAGAAACTCCGCACCGCGAGAGAGATGGATGATATTCATTCTCTTTCTCTCTCACGAAAAATCAAAAGTTTCCCAAAAAAAGTTTTCTAGTGTCGACGGCAGTTAACAACATTACCAAATAAAAAAATTTCAAAGAAATATAATTTATACAAAAATACATTAATTTACCAAATTTTTTATGTAATTTCCACTTTCAGAAAGTGCATATTTTAAGCGCATATTTTTAATTTTTTAGTGCATGGAACAAATTTGACTGGTTACTAATTTACTACTTTGCGAATGATGGGTCATTTACAAACTATTTATAAATTTACATACTAAAAACAAAGGTATTATAATAGACTCATTCTGATCGTAATTATAAAAATATAATTTCCCTCAGCCGGGATTTGTTCCCTGACGTTAAATTATTGTCAGTGTTTTTTCTCCATCTGTCTACTTAGAGCTTCATTAAATTAGAAAAGAATAGGCTCGAGATCTGCTAGACAATTGTGCAATATATTTATTTTCCAAATCAGTAGTAAAATTAGTAAGGTAGGTAAGTGGTTATTACATGTATTATAAGAAATATATGTATGTACATAACTACATTTTAGTTCATTACAAATTAAATTTATAATTTACAAAAATTTATATTTTGCAATGTTAAAAGCATAATGCTTTCAGTAGTGTAGATGTTATACTCCGAATTATTATTATGTACATACGGAGAATAAATTAGAAATTAGCACAATTTTCTGATAACTAAAATCTATTTTTTTAACCCTCCGTCATGCGCATGTATATGGCCAGATATTTTACGAATTTAACTGTGATTTTAATATATTTCAAATTTGGTTAGGGGTTTGAGTCTCCAGGTACCCTATACAAATATTGTTAGATATCGTAATATTGTTACTAAAATGGCATATTTTTCATATAAATGTACTGAAATACATAGTGTATCTCGCCAGATACATGCACTACGTACGTGACTATCGGAACATGTGCATGACGGAGGGTTAATATGATTTATTGCAACTATGTTGACTTGAGAATTCTACTTACAAATACATTCTTAAGCAGAAGGTCCACACCTCGCGTTTCATACACCTCGAATGTTTCACACCTACTTCGCATTCTACATTTAATGTTAGACCTGGTCAGTGTTGCCACAACAAAATTTCTTTTCTAACCAAAATTCGAATAAAAAATAACCAAATTAAGAAAAAAGTAAACAACATTATTTTTATTTGTTTTATGTTTAAATTTGGACTTTAAAATAACAAATTCATTTTCTGAAGTGGAACTATGTTAAATTTCGTGGTATTATGAAGACAGGATCTTATATGAGACGTATGGTCAATTATGGACCAATTCTCATAAAATCTGACAGAGATATTTTGGTTCCTTTAAACCTTGATTATGTTGAATTTTGTTGCTTTAAAGTCATTTTCAGAGGAGACTTTTTATGAAGGATAGAGTCAATTAGATACCGATCCTCATAAATTTTCACAAATACATTTCAAATAAAACTTTTTTATATTGAATTTCACCGCTATAGATGCTTTTTTAAGCAATATAGTAATTTTCTGAATAGGGCATAATATGGGGGCTAAGTGAAATCGTTGACCAATAGTTCGCATTTTCAATACCAATCAAACTGGGTCAATTAAAAATATTTTTGCAAAATATTTCAGTTTTCTATCTTGTTTCTTTTCGACTCTATCGTGTTTTCAACAATAAATATATGTCTGTTCGCAGATTCCTTAACAAATGCAATTAATATTTATTTTAAAAAATAACTGAGTTTTTAACGCGCTTTAGCGCAATTTAAAAATATTCCACATACGACTTTTTGGAAAACAATTTTAAATTATAAAACATGAACAGATTTGGAGATTTCGTTCGAAATTTGGGTTTAAATTATAATACCATGTAGCGGATGTTTGCATTACATTCATAACTTCAGCAATATTTGTAAACGTAATCTATCCAAATTATCCGACAAATTGACAAATTATAGAATTTAAGACGGTAAAATAAAAACAATTTCATTTTTCTTAGCTGTGTTACTTAAAAATACCAGTTGATTAATACTTTAAAGATATTGTGATACTATTCATGCATCAATCAGCATAAAATACTTTATTCATTCTTATTTAATCATTTATCTTAGAATTTGGGTAAATTAGTACAATAATTGTTTATGCAAAATTTCAAATAGGTATAGATGTTGCAATTATACTTTAAATTTTAAATTTAATTTGGAGGACATAGTCTACTAAGTACGTAGACTATTCCCACCAAATTTTTTTTTCATATAAGTATCGCGAGTTCTTTACATAAAAAGTTCCAATAGAAATATTAAAGAAAGGACGGACGAGGTTGAATCGACCCAAAAAGTGAGTTTAAGTTCATGGAGGCACCAAAAGGAGAGAGAGGATTTATTATTCACAGTGTTAGATTGAATAGTGTAAATTCAATAATTTTACGGCGTTGTTATGATTTTAATCAACTCATTTCATATGTGGAAAACTCATAGGTACTTTTGCTAAGTAAATCCTAACCAATTAAGATATCGAAAAATACCTTTGTGCACATAAGTATAACCAGTAGATGTACAAATTGTAGTAATAAAAATTTTTTGAATAGTAAAAACTTGAGATAAAAGAAGTTTTTTTTTAATTTTATTTTTTGAATAAAAGCAAACAGCATTTAGTTCAATTGTTTGCAAAAAATAACCAAAACGAAAAAATAATTCACATGTACACATGCAAAATAAAAATAACCAATTTTGGTTAATAATAACCAAAGTGGCAACACTGGACCTGGTTCACACTGAGAACTGCCGCGAAAAGTTCAGCAATTTACGCGTCAAGGCATTCTACGCTTGTACTTGTAACTTTCAGCAAACAAATCCATTGATTCTACTTTTTTGATAGACGTGTATAATACGAGATTTCGTAGAACGCTTTAGAGTTAGGTACCGACTGACATTAGACTTATGTACTATATGTATTTTTGTATTTAGTATTTTAAGCAATTTATAAATTATTTTTGAGAATTTTTGTTTTTAATATGTAAATAAACGGTTCTTAAAATGGATATGAAATTACATATTACCATTTTGGACAACACAAGTTAAAATTTTATTTGTAGATGCTAAATAATGACATTTTAACCATTCAACATTTTTGTATGAAGGGAGTTTTAATCCTCATACAAACAACATTGAACTCTTAAATTGCAATACAAAACGCCTCCGCAATAAAATTTCAATTGTATGATTTTTGTTGTGTTCATATTGTTAAAATAATAAACTGACAACTTGTAAACTATTTGTACCTAACTGTATATTAAATGTGTGAATAATATAATCCCTGGATCATAGATTATCGGCCTAAAAGTAAAATTGTTTTTTCCTATCACACGCTTGCAAGAGTCAGTGAATTTATTTCAATATACAAAAGGGTGTTATTGTATCTAGATTGTACCTCTTTATAAACATTCAACATTTTACACTGACATCTATGCATAGCTGACAGTTTGACACCCCTGCTGGCTGATTTGTATGAGTGCCACTATTTATATTCTTATTAAACTCACAATCACAGCCGTTTTAGAGCAATAATAACAAATTCATTTAAACGTTCTAATTGCAATAATGAAATGCTTATTGTCTCAATTATTTTATTGCCCTTCTTTGTGCAAATGAATGACAGCATTTAATATTATTTTATTTATTAGAAATTTTTTCATACATTGTACGTGTATACATATACACACATACCTAAATACAAAATACATATTTTATGCGAGCCAGATTTGGTTCTACTATTTGTAACCCTCATTCGGTTACTCATTTCTGTATAAAAGTGAAAAAGTTGTTCATCCCCGTCCGATGTTTGAATCTCTAAAATTTTTGTTTTTTTCGTAAATGATAGATGAATTCGTTTTTAGTGGTTTTGTTGTAGTTGGAATTGTTTATTGTTGCAAGCGGTGTGTTTATTGTCGTTTAAAAGTTTGTCGATTCTATTAAAGATTTTTTGTCGTTTAACACAAAAGATGTCTTATGTTTAATAGCCTGCTGAAACCTAAATTTAAGGGATGTTTGCCAATAACTACTGTGGTTACATTGGTGTTACATGCATACATATATTATTATATACCCTACACCACTTTAGTGGGAATGGTAAATTGGGTTTGTACTGATGTCTGTAACGCACAATAATATTGGTCCAAACTACAGGTCGTAATTTTGAAGATAATTAAATAAAATTTGACGAAGTCTTTTGAAAATGGTTAGAATCGGTCCACTATTTCACATAGCCCCATACAACAAGTTCACAAGTTTGTTTTATTCGCTGAGAGCTCGTTTGTGTGAAGAGAATAAAAACTTTTGTTTGAAAATCGCTTCAGTTTCGGCTATATGTACTACCATATAGAAAAATAGAAGGTAGTGTCAATCTCTCTCTATTTTTTAAAATTCTACATCTGACATGCTTAAGGATTATGAAGTTTTCATAAAAATCGTTTTATCATATTAATTTGAAAAATTCCAGTTTTTTTTTGAAGTTTGAATAAAAATTAAACAAAATTAAAAAAAATTAACAAAATGTTTGCATTTAAATTGAATTTAATGGTAAGGTTAATAACATATTTAATATTAAACAGAAACTAATTATTTAAACAATTTAAACAGAAAAATATATCGAAAACTTGCAAGAATATTTGCTAAAAGAGCTGGTGATGAGTTTGCTTTATATAAAAAACAATGCAATATCCACATTGTTAAAACGAAAATTGTCATAGAGCAAATGTTTCCAGCATTACCTTCTTCTGTCTGGTCGACTGGCTATTCAAAACACAGAATAGACTAAAATTTAGCCTTTAGTACAAACTATATTCTTGAATACAGACAAGATTATTGTCCAGACAACAGACTAAATTTTATTCTAGACTATGCTAGACTTAGACTAAAATATAGCCCAAAATATAAACTAGAATAGACTATAGTCTAGACTAAACTTTAGTTCAGTATATGAACTATGCTATAATACAGACTGCAGACTAGACTGTAGTCCAGACTAAACTATAGTCTACTTTTGTATCAATATAATTATTTAAGACAAAATTTGATGGACTGTAAAGCTTTTAGAGTTATGAATCTCAACCGAAGCACATTGGACATATCTAACTATAAATAAAAATTATTAAGCAATAAACATATATAGAATAGTGTGATTACATTCCAAGTTTATAGCAGAAAATCATTGCCATAGTTTAGTCTATAGTTTATGCTTTATGTTAGTCTATAGGTTGGACTATAGTCAAAACTACAGTCCAAAATAATATAATAAATTCATTAATGTAATAAAAATAATTTGAAAATTGTCGTGTTTAGATCAGTGTTTTGTTGTTATTATAATAATTAATCATAGAACAAATCTAATAATAATTTTCAAATTTTTCATTAAAATTTCTAGGAACTTAGCATAATTTTTTAAAATATGGCAACGCTTTATTCAATTTTAATAGAAAAGGAAACTTCAAAAAACCTTATTAAAAATTAAAATTTTTGATTTTTGATTTATTTTTATCATATATATGAGAGTATGTCAATGAGAATATGTCAATGGTATTTAAAGTCTCATATCTCAGACATAGGAACAACTAGAATTCTTAATTTTTTATGGACAAGATTGTCACACAGTATTTGTTAAGTAAAAAAGATATTAATACATACATATATACCTTATTTATCTGGTTTTATGATTGAAATTCAATAATTTCTTTTAAGTTATTGCAGTTTGGAGTTTGTGTCAAGTGACCTACTTGGCCACAAAATTTAAAGGTTGGATATAGGTGACAAGTTACATTCAATTGAAAAACCGTGAATTACTATCTTTGATTCTCTATAACACCGGCAATTCTTGAACGAAATTTGTATCTTGTCAAAATTCAAATAGTAGTAATCGATTTCTCGCGTTGAGTCACTTAACATGAAATTGCCCATATTTGTATATGATATTTATCGCCCACAAAAACAATAATCTGTTAAACGTTCAGTTTTGTTTTTAACATTTAAAAGAGAATAAATATAAAAACAATAACAATCAATAATAATAATAAAAAGGAAAATAAGCGAATAACACGTTCAAGAATGATGCTAACAAAGGACACGTACCACAAAAACAACAATTTCACATTACAAAGGAACATTTAATATTATTGTTGGTCTTGTAGTCGTTGGGTTATTGTTATTGTTATTTTTAATTTTATTTTGTTGCTTTTTCGAGACGAACGAACGAATGGACCAATTTCATTATGAAGGGGTGGCGTAGAATGAGCATGGTGTATCAAATGGGTGGTTTTGTTTTGATAATTTTTATTTGTGTTACATTTCCTTATACTCAAATTGTACGAGTTCGCCTGTCTGTCAGTTCAGTCTGCCATTCATGCAAGTATTTTGTTTTTTATTGTTGTTCTATCACTTTATTATTGTTGCTTTTCAATGAAGTAAGCAAAAAAAATTACTTAGTCGTATAAATAGAAGGGAGGAGGGATGTTGTTTTTTTTGTTTTGGGTTTTCGTTGTGACAAATAACCTGTGTATGCGTGTAACAGTTAATTTGGCTTAACTGGTGATTTCAAAAGTTCGTCCGTCCCATCGACCGATCCATTTAAAAGAAAAACAGCAAAAGTGACGTGAAGTGAGCTGAACAAATTCAATGTCACCAACAATCAACACATTTTTGGTTAATAGCAACATATGCGAACATAAACATTGACAAATGTTTTAATTTAGTTGTCACTTTTCTACATTTACACTTATTCATACATACTATAACAGGAAGGATAAGAGAGGGTTGGTTGTTTTACATTTACAAAATAGTTTTAACATACAATGTTATTAATCAATTAAGCGTTTAAAATATAATACAATTAACCTATCTAACAGCGCAATACACGAGATGCGTTTATTAAGACATATCACTAGCTCACCTGATTTTCGCCGAATTGATTTCGTTTTAAATGAAATCAAAGTGCAATTCGTTACATTGAAAACTTTAATTAACCGAATTAGCATTCTCTATTTTTATTCATAGATAAAACCTTTAGATGGTGAACATATATTGTACTTGCTTAAAGCAAAAAAAAGCACCCTCGTTTAGTTACATGGAATACCATGCATTCGACATCATACTATGAAAAATCGTAAAAGTGCTTAACATTATGTTAACATTTATTATTTTAATAATATTTTTATTGTAAAAATTTCACTACATCACGCAGTTTTTTGAGTGTTGCAGTGGTATTACGTGTATTTACACCTGCCGAGAATCCACTAATATACTAACATGTTCAGCTCTAACTCCTCTTAATAAGAACTCCCGTTTTCATTGGAGTTTTTAAGCACTCTAATGTCTGCTGACAAAGGAACATGACATTTGCATGTCTTGCCAGGAACAAACTATAGAACATCTGTCGTTATTTTAACGTCTGTTGTTGTTAACAAAACAACAATTTCTCTTGTACGCGAACCTTTGAACAATTAATCCAAAGAACTACTTTGCTTACTCTACTTGAGCATGATTGACATTTATAGGGATTTTAACTTTTTGGTATTATTAAAAATTAATATTGTATATACATAAATGAGTTCTTTTTAAATATGCCATATACATGTATGTGTATGGAAGTACATGTGCTTACTTACAGTCATACATATTTACAATATTTTATAAAAATTACGATTATTAATTTCAATTGAGTAACTCACCCCCACCCGAGCAGTTTGATTTCGAAATAGACTCCATTAAACATCATAAGGCTAAACCATCGATCATTTTGGGGATTTTCATACATAACAAATTATGTACGAACATTTAAACTTCGATGCGCTCGAACACAATGTTCGACAATCAAAATTTAATACTATTGGACTTAGCTGTATTTAATTCCAATAGACGAGTAGACATACATATTTATATTAACACATTTTTATCAACACAAGACAGAGGGTTTATTTTTACAATGAAATTTATTGTTTACTCGTTAATATGGAAAAGTGAAAACATTTTACAAAAGATCGATAAGCATTCGTAAAGAATTCAATGGATCACTTTTATTTTGTAAGTATTTAATGTTTAACATAAAAAACTTTGGTTTTTCAAATTTTGTCACATTATTTTTAAATTAAATTTTAAAATGTTTGGATTTGTACATATTATGTCAGGATTTGGGATTAATATTGGTTCCGAAAACTTAAATAAAATTTGATGTAGATTGAATTTTGAAAAACGTAAAATAACTTTATGGTGAAATTTTTTTAAGTTATTTAAGTTAATTACAATAAATCTATGTAAAATTTTGAAATCCTTAGCAAAAATATAAATTATTCAATATTTTTGTACTAGCACACAAATTTTGTTTATGAATGCGGCTGTGTAAGAAATTCCACATGATATTCAAATTTTATAACTTTGCGTAACATACCCATTAACGTCTTTATAGGAAATAGTTAATTTCATGCTACAAATTTCAAACGACAAAGTTTGAAGCTAGTAAACTAACATTGTAATTAATAATAGTTTTTTAAATAATTAAAAAGGATTAGTCTCATGAAATCCAAAGTAATCGGTTGTATGCTGTTTAAGTTTTACAAACAAAAATGAAAAATTTTAAAGAAATGAAAAATTTTAAAGAAATTTAAAAGATTTAATATAATTTTTTAGTTAAAGATCAAATTTAAAAAAAATATAATAAGGGTTTTCATTTAAACGCTTAAGTTTTCCATTTGTGCAAGTGGGCAAGTTTATTCGACTTGTTTCATGAAACGCCTGTTAAATTCTGTTCAATTACAATTCTTATAAACATTTTACAGAAAGGCAAACGAAATCAAAAAATAAATAACGGAAATATGAGCAAAAATCGGAGACAACTAAAACAAGTGTTAATTTTAAACATTAAACTGAAATTTCAATTACAACAAAGCAAAATCAAATACAATTATGAATGTATAGTCGGGCGTAGCCGACCATATGATACCCTACACCATTCAGTATGTGTGTTAAAAAAAGGGGATTGTTTAAAAAATATAGCATTTGATTAGTTTTTTTAATTTATTTCGGAATATTTTTTTTTTTTTTGCAAAAAAAGAGATTTTTTACAAGAGGGCTCAAAGGGGAATAGGGCAAAATATGGCCCTATATTTATAAATGTTGGTAGGGGGAGTTAAGTCTACTTCAATATTATTTATGTAGAATTTAAAAGTGTCATTAGTGTTTGAAACTGCCGGTCCACACTAGGAAACTTTTTTTGGGAAACTTCTCTCTTGCGGTACGGAGTTTCTCGTACTCGGAAACTTGTTTTTTTTTTTTTGTTATTCTTCTCATTCGTACAACAAATCAATGCAATTAATACGTAGTTTCTGAAACAAAAGTTTCTATATGTGGACATTAAGGAAACTTCAAAAGAGAATTAAGAAAAAGTTTCTCAACAAGAGTTTCCTAGTGTAGACCAGGTCTAAGTGAATTTTGACCTTTAAGTCATTTTCTGAAAGGAAGTTTTGTTTGAAATGAAGCCCGATCATTTCAAACATCGGTAGTGTCATTTAAAGTTCTAGAAAACTAAGTTTTGTCCACTTTTGTTGACATTATAGATCATTTAAATTAATTATAAGCCCAAAGGCCCTATTTGGGGGGTACGGTTGTATGGGGGCTAGTCGAAATAATGGACCGATTTTAACCATTTTCAATAGGCTTCAGCTTCCTTGGACCAAAAGAAGCGTGTGTGCCAAATTTTATTCAATTACATGGACATCCAGCCGATTCTAAGCCGATTGGTATACTTTGAGGTGGGTATAGGACGAATATTCTTGTATGTTACAAACATCAGCACAAACCCAATATACCCTCCCCACTAAAGTGGTGTAGGGTATAATAAAGCGGAACGAGAGCAGCACTAATGTATTGTTATTGGTAGAAACATGAAATTAAGTATGTGTAGCCTGGCTTAAGTGAAAAGAAATAAAGGGAACCTAGACACATGAAATTAGGTATGTAGAGTTGGAATTAGGTTTTTTGGTACTTTTTTGTTTTTCAAAAGGTACTTTTTGTATTTTCTATAATATTAAACCTAAAAACATGAAATTAAGTATGTAGAGTTAGAATTAGGTGGAAACTCAAATAAAGGACTTTTTGGTGCTGACTGTTTTTATTAACACATCATGGTTTTGTAAATTTTAGTAAATAAATGTATTCAAATAAAAATTAATAATAATTGTTAATAATACATCAATAATATCTTTAGAATTTAAAATATTGCTGAAATATTTGAAAAAGTTTCCATTGTTTTGTCGACCACTGTATTTTGGTAGATATTTTAATAAATCTTTAAAATATTATTGTTAACACTTCTCAAAAAGCAAACATGCACAAACTTATTTATAGTACAAAACAGTTAACAAAGAACTAACAACATTTAACGAGAACTTATTTATTTTTTACCAATTTGTTTTGATGGCTAATAAAATGTATGTACAGTGTCTCTCATATGTATTCGAATTTAGGTATAATATGAAAAGAAACCAAATTTAATAACATATTTTGTATGCAAAATTAATAAATTAATTTGTTAAATTGTCTAGACAGTCCTTAGCTTTGATATCACGCTTTTTAAAACTTTAAAAATTCACATTTACTTAAATTAATTTAACTTTTTTTAAAAAAAAGTCTATAAAATTACTTCACAAAAGTATTCGAATTTTTCCTGTATTTCATGTTTGACCATATTTTACGAAACATAAAAATTAGAATGGAATGGTCTTTTTGCTTAAAATTGTTTAAGGAGGTTACTATCAACCGAAAAGATATATTTTTGGCCCACAATTTTGAGGCATTTGTACCATCTTTTCATATAATATCATTAAAATTACGATTTTTGACCATATCTGCCATTTTTTTTCTTTTTCCAGAGATAAAACCAAAATTTAATGTTGAGATTTAATAGATTCCTTGATGTGTCTAAAAATAATAATTTTTGTTATAAGGATCTGTTTTTAAACATTCCAAGATATATTTTTGGTATCGTTCTTCTGTTTCTAATTAAATTATCTGGATATTAACACCCTTTTCGTACCACTAGGATCGATATTTTCCGACAAAGTTGGCTAGTATATATTATTGTAAATATAAGCACTAATATATTTTAAATTTTCAAGACATCGTTGCGGTATACAACTCCAAAACATGTGATCCTATACAGTAAATTTTAGTTGTTACTACTCATAACATTCATGATTATGTTGCCCATTACACCAACACTGTATGTTCAAAATTTTGGGTTTATTTTGATCATAGTAGATAATATTTAAACAGATATCAATAATTTTGAGTTAGACCTTAATTATATGGTGGCATTCAGCCTAGAGGCCATTTATTATAAAAAGAATGATTCCACTATATTGAATGGCGTTTCTTCGAGGCATGCTTTGGAGTTTTACACTTCCACAATATATTAAAAATTTAAAACGTATAACAGCTGATATCTAAAACAATATATAGAAGACAAGTTTCCCGAAAAAATTTTACCCTAGTATTATAAAAATATACTTGAGTTCCAATAAATTGAATTAGCGATAGAAGAATGATTCCAATAATATATCTTGGAACGTTTAAATACAGATTCTTGTAACAAAAAATATTACTTTTATATACCTGCAGGAATCTATTAAATCCCAATAACAAATTTTGGTTTTATCTCTAGGAAAAAAGAGAAAAAAATACAAATATTGCCAAAAATCGCCATTTTAATGATATTACATGAAAAGATGGTACAAATTCCCCAAAATTGTGGACCAAATAGTCCAAAAATATATCCATTCGGTTGATATTTACCCCTTAAAACAATTTTAGCAAAATAACATTCGATTCTAATTTTTGTGTTTCGTATAATATAGTCAAATATGAAATACAGAAAAAATTCGTATACTTTTGTGAGGTAATTTTATGGACTTTTTTTAATTAAGGCTAAATTAATTTAAGTAAATGTGAATTTTTAAAGTTTTCAAAAGCGTGATATCAAAGGTAAGGACAGTCTAAACAATTTAACAAATTAATTTATTAATTTTGCATACAAAATATGTTATTAAATTTGGTTTCTTTTCATATTATACCTAAATTCGAATACTTATGAGAGACACTATATATATTTATGTACGTACAATAGAGGAAAAAGACATCAGCGCCACTCATCAATTTTAAATGTTTAACTGAAAATCAATATATAAACATTTACAATAATCATAATAATAGTAAACGTGTGAATATGTACATACATACGTACTTACATACTTTATCTATAATGTTGCAACAAGACTTTTGTACGAAAAAACATATTTACAAATTTATTTACTAGTAGTATACACACATGCATATTAGTGTCCCGAAGAACAGCCTCTTTAGAAATTTCATGTAGGAATCCCACTCAATCGATGCACTAGAAAACACGAGAAAAATAAAAATATTTTTTTATTTTGAAATGATCCTCAGTTCCTATCAGCGATTAAAAATCCTTTATTTTTGAAAAAATAAAATTTTTTCTTCATCAATTTTGACTCATATATGGCTAATTTATGTCGAATTTCTTTGCAATACTCGCATAGATATGACTGTATTTAAGTGAGCCATTTGGGCTATGCGAAAACGTGAACCAATATTGCCCATTTTCAATACCAAACAATCCTTACCTGTAACAAATATTTGGTCAACTTCCTAGATCTTTCCGTTCGGACTCTAAAAATGTGACTTAGCTTTTCCTTAAAAAACATTTAAGTTGAACTGTACTGCATCAGATATACTTTAATTCAAATTTTGTAAGTAAGTACGTAAGTAAGTAAGTAAATAAGTAAGTAAGTAAGTATGTATGTAAGTATGTAAGTATGTAAGTAAGTAAGTAAGTAAGTAACTAAGTAAGTATCTATTTACTTATTTATGTATGTATGTATGTATGTATGTATTCATGTATGTATGTATGTATGTATGTATGTATGTATGTATGTATGTATGTATGTATGTATGTATGTATGTATGTATGTATGTATGTATGTATGTAAGTATGAATGTTTGTGTGCGTGGATGTAAGTATTTATAGTAAGATTGCAGACTGACTTTCATTTGTTTACTTGCTTTGTGATTTTACACTTTTTCTTGTTTTTCATCTTTGCAGCAAAAAGTGAAGTTGCCAAACAGCGCTAGATAAGTGCTCATACAAATATAAATAATAAATGACATTTACTTACTAAATAAAAATATTTGCGTTCATAATATTTGAACAGCAAACTCAGCATTTTTGTATTACAGAAGATACACATAGTTTGATATTTCAAATACATACATACGTTCATAGATATTTATGTAAATGTTTGTATGTATATGTATTTACTTTTCAATCTATTCATTACATATGATATACCGACCCCTCATTATATACTCAGAAAAAAATTCATTGAATTAAATACGCTTAACAAAGTTGAGCTGACAGAGGCAATTGTACAATTTCGGTTACAAATCGTAAAAACTTTTTTGATAAGTCGCATTCATTAGAGGTGCACACAGATAAAGATTTTGCTTGGATGTGTGTCAATTGTAGCCCAATCGGACTTGAATAATCCAATATACATAAAACACAATAAATTACACATACAGTGGACCATTCGACATGAATGGGAGATGTCTTGGTCTTGGGTCTTCGCAAAACGTTGTTTAAATAAAATTTAATAATCAATAAATTTTCAACATTTTTATACCCTTCACCTTCGTGAGAAGGGTATATATAAGTTTGTCATTCCGTTTGTAATTACATAATATAATTTTCCGACCCTATAAAGTATATATATTCTGGATCCTTATAGGTAGCGGAGATGATTAAGCCATGTCCGTCTGTCTGTCTGTCTGTATGTTTGTTGAAATCAGTTTTTAGAAGACCCCAGATATCTGCGAGATCCGAATCTTCCATAATTCTATCAGACATACGACCGGCAAGAACGCTATTTAAAATCAGCAAAATCGGTCCATAAATAACGGAGATATGAGCAAAAAACCGAGACAACCTCTGAAAATTTCATATAAAATTTAGATTTTTTATCCATGCTCAGACAGAAACTGCAAAAAACAAAAACAAAATACATAACAATACGGTAAATATTGTTATTGTAATTTGTTTATAAAAGCAAAGCAGAGCAAGAGCAGCAGAGCAAGAGTAGCAGAGCGAGAGCAGCACTAATGTTTTGTTATTGGCTAGAAATGTGAAATTAAGTATGTAGAGCCTGGATTAAGTGAGAACCTATAAAAGGGGACTTTCTGGTACTTTTTCGTTCTTCAAAAGGTATTTTTTGAAATTTCTATAATATTGAACCTAGAAACATGAAATTAAGTATGCATGGCCCGGATTAAGTGAGGACCCAAACAAGGGGAGTTTTTGGTACTTTTTCGTTTTTCAAAAGGTACTTTTTGCAATTTCTACAATATTGAACCTAGAAACATGTAATTAAGTATGTATGGCCCGAATTAAGTGAGGACCCATAAAAGGGGACTTTTTCGTTGTTCAAAAGGTACTTTTTGCAATTTCTACAATATTGAACCTAGAAACATGTAATTAAGTATGTATGGCCCGGATTAAGTGAGGACCCATAAAAGGGGACTTTTTGGTACTTTTTCGTTCTTCAAAAGGTACTTTTTGCAATTTCTACAATATTGAACCTAGAAACATGTAATTAAGTATGTATGGCCCGGATTAAGTGAGGACCCATACAAGGGGACTTTTTGGTACTTTTTCGTTTTTCAAAAGGTACTTTTTGCAATTTCTACGATATTAAACCTAGAAACATGTAATTATGTATGTATGTCCCGGATTAAGTAAGGACCCATAAAAGGGGACTTATTGGTACTTTTTCGTTTTTCAAAAGGTACTTTTTGCAATTTCTACGATATTAAACCTAGAAACATGACTTTTTGGTACTTTTTCGTTCTTCAAAAGGTACTTTTTGCAATTTCTACAATATTGAACCTAGAAACATGTAATTAAGTATGTATGGCCCGGATTAAGTGAGGACCCATGAAAGGGTACTTTTTGGTACTTTTTCATTCTTCAAAAGGTACTTTTTGAAATTTCTATAATATTGAATCTAGAAACATGTTATTAAGTTCGTACATCCCGGATTAAGTGAGAACCAGTAAAAGGGGACTTCTTGATACTTTTTCGTTCTTCAAAAGGTACTTTTTACAATTTCTACAATATTGAACCTAGGAACATGTAATTAAGTTTGTATGGCCCGGATTAACTGAGGACCCATAGATGGGGACTTTTTGGTACTTTTTCGTTCTTCAAAAGGTACAAAAGGCTTTAAACACTTCATGGTGAAGGGTATATAAGATTCGGCACAGCCGAATATAGAACTCTTATATTGTTTATATTCAATTCTGTAATTTTGAAAAAAAAAAAATATTTTGGTTTGAGTTTGGTTTTTATGTGAGCATATAATTCTTATTTGGTTTATAACATTTAGATTAGTTAATCTAAAAATAAATTGATTATGATGTTTATCCCCTTTGTGCCGATTCACACTGTGAAACTTTGTGAACCGCCACCCAGCAGTTCGACAAAGAGTGAATGCATACGAAAAAGAATGAATTTTATAATTATAAGTCCTCATTAGACCCTAGCCCCTATAAAATGATGCCCCTTCAAAATTTTAGTTACATGTCCATAATTTTATACAATGCACTATACTATATGTACGTATAAATAAGTACTATACTATACATATAAATAAGTATTATTTTTTACAAATTTAAGGGTGCATGAATGTCGAGAGTTTTAACGTGAACACCTGCCTTGACGGCCTTATTTCACGGTGGTCTTTTCATCCACTGGGTAGACTTGAGAACGGTCTGCCATCGCCCCTTTATCCTTCAATGTAGAACTCAGGTGGCAGGTGTCCATGCACAAGCACTTTGCTGAAGTACCCGAGTCATCTAATCTCTGATATTGGATGGCCTCTGCACCTAGAGACTTAACCGGTGGACCGAAGTACGAATCCATCAAATAAGATGAAGACATTGTTCTTACTCACAGGAACACACTGTGGTAATTCTTATATGAACAGAGTATACTCTGAACATATCTGGACAAGGAAGGAAAATTCAATTGTATCATATGTATATAATACCTTTCATCCATCATCATTCAACCTAGCACACATCTCATTCATACGACAGATTCATAAGAAAAAAACATTCGACACATTATAGGTGGACGGGTGAGGCCCGCCGTACCTCACTTTCATCCCGTACCATATACAATTAATACCAACTCATTTCCAACGCTTAGTCCCACAGTCACTCCTCTGTGGGGTATCTGTTGTTTCGGTAACAGCACCGAACTTACCCCTAAATATTGACTTTACCTTACATCAGTCTTTTTACCGCCATTTACTCTCCCCGCGAATTTGGGTTTAAACCACAGCCACTACGTGGATCCCGACTACCAACTACCAGCCAGGACATAGTCCTGGTGGTGTACGCTTCACCAAGGTAATATGTCCCCGGGGGATTTAAAGGTACAGTGCCAATGTACACAATGTACGGCAATTAGCTGCTCGGCTTTCCTATTGAAAATTTTGGTGAAGGACCAATGTACGCCAATTCAGTAATGTTAATAATTAAAACACAAATCATTTAAAATAAGTTAAACATTTTTATATTTATTCTTAAATAATGATATACATTTTCCGTGTTGGTCGGTACCGGAAACATTCTGTATAATCAATTTTCCAGGTTAATTGAGTGCCAATTTTGGGTAGTTTTTTAATAGATATTTTTATTTTTATTAATAAGTCAATACAAAATAAAATTAAGTCTATACAAAAACAAAATTATTTTTTCCTCTATCTCGGATAAATGAAGTTGTCGGATAATCGATAATCGGATAAATGAAGTTGTCGGATAATCTATACAAAAACAAAATTATTTTTTCCTCTATCTCGGATAAATGAAGTTGTCGGATAATCGAATCACTGATAATCAAGGTCCTACTGTATATAGGTGTATTTATAATTAAGATACCAAATGTTGCTGACAAGAACTTTGAAATAAGTTTAATTAAAGCTTTACTAAAAATCATTACTAAAATATGTGAATATCTTTAATAATATAATTTGCACTTTTAAAATAATTTTTTAACAAATAAGTGACATAAGACGTAAGTGCTGGCGTTTCGCCAGCAAACTCTGTCCGTTATCTTAAATAGAAACACGCACAGACAATAATAAAATGTGACATACAGACTGATAGACGTATAAAGACCAAAGAAGTTGCTTGAAGGAATGGATGACTGCCATACACAAGGGATTGCTGAATCATTAATTTAATCTAAAACTTAATGTTTAAGTTTGGTTTATTGGAGCAGCGCCAAATGCATCTGGGCTACATAAAGATTGATTGAGTGAGGATGAGGAAGTTGTATGGATATGAATCCAGCAGTCCCTTCAGTTGGTGTGTGTTTATGCTGGTACAATGTGCTCGAGCGAATGTGTAGTATGTGTAATATGGAGTCAACCGAGCATTGAATAGGAAAATGTTGTGTAAATATTTTATGCAAATGTATACTACGCTGCACTTTACCAAGGATAATGCTGGTACTAGTAGTGGTCTAGCAGTATTAGCAGCATGATTGTCTCAAATACACATGCAACAGTATGCAATCACACGCATACACATGTATGCATGCATATATGTAGGTGCAGTATTAGGCAACATTAAAATTAATCTCTCTTTATGATAAAATATGTCTACAATACAAAAATATGTAACTATGTATATATGTATGTATCTACATTAGGGTAATAATTTTTGAATATTTTGCAAATATACAATTATACAGCCTCTAATCAAACAAGTTAGAATGTTATAATCGACTATATTATATATATACCCACCATCAATCCGTATGCCGTAAATAGAATACTCTCATATAAACATTAGGTTGATATCTGAAAAAGGGCTTAAGTCAATTACGGACAAATCCCTTTCGGATGAACAAAATATTATTTTTTAAAAGCAAAATATTTTTATCAAACTTTTTAACCAAGAACATATAAAGGGATATTGGCATGTAAGAAACTTACTTCTGTGTAGCTATACTTGCATTTTTAAACCAGTTATGTGTGTTAAAGTAGTTTTCTGAAGGGTGCCTTGTATGAGGAAGGGACCGATTCTCATAAAACTCGGTAGAGAAATTTGTGCTTATAAGAAACTAACTTATGTCCAATTTTAGCGCTATACTCTTACTCTTAAAGTCATTTTCTGAGGGAAACCTTATATGGTGGCTATGGTTATTATGTACCGATCATCATAAAATTTGGTAGACAGATTTTTGCTCGTAATAAATTTACTTATACTGAATTTGACTCATATAAGACTTATTTATGTCGAATTTCATCGTTATACTCGCATTTTTAAAACAGTTAAAACTGTTAAAGCCATTTGTGTGGGGGCTATGCGAAAATGTGGACGGATAATGAACATTTTCAATACCAAACAAACCTTACCTATAAAAAATATTTGTGGAACATTTCAACTCTCGTCTTAGATTTTAACAAGGACTCAGAATATATATACTTTTGTGGGTCTATGATCAATATTTCGATTAGTTACAAACGGAATGATAAAATTTATATAAATAAATATACCCACCATCTCTTTTGATGGTGCGCATAAAAAACTATACGAAAATATTACAACTCAATCTTATTTTTGAAACAAAATTTGTTCTTTATTTTTATAGTTTTCGGAATTTTGACGATATTTGTAATACTTATGGACCTATTTTACTGAATTAGAATGAATAATACAATACTTGGTTCCCAAAATATTTAGGGGCATCAAAAACAGATTTTAAAAAGTAGGTGCAGGATATTTTGTAAAATATCTTTCATTTTCGCTATTTTTACAATTAATTTGGTATTGCCTTTTACAAGTAAAGTGTTTGTAAAGAATTAGCCGTAACCCTAATGCACATATTTACAGGAAGGAGAACATCCATCTTAGATATGCAAACATACAGAATGTGTGTAATGATAATAATGCTTTTCTACCAAACATGGAAGCAACAATTTACTTATTCATTGTTATCAAACTATGTATGTATTTGAATGTTGGTGACTTACATTTTAATAGAATTCATGTTCAATAACAAATGCTGCTCAAAGTGGAGCTTGCATTGACTACCAGTAAAGAGAACGCTCACAGAGTATATTTACCTTTAATGGGCAACTAACGGGATATTAAACTCATATAATATTTAAATTCATTTACATACATACATAGATACCTTTGCATAATATGTCGCACGTAGGTACATGTGTATACTATTTGCCCCTAAACATGTACTTATTAAAACCGCAATGCACATGGGGGCTAAAAATGGTCAGAAGTCTGAAAATACACCCAGGCATCATTATGCATTTCATTTTATTTATGTATAAATATGTTTAGAGAAACCGAAAACGTGTAAGTATTTACATACTTGCACATAGTTTATTATGTATGAATATGTTATAATTATTTGTCGGTTTTCGCATACAACAGAATATTTGTTTGTATGTATGCACAATACAATAATGTACATATGAATTCATCTACTTAAAGCCATAAGTATTAAACCAGGAGGGGATGCAGCTCAAGCGTAGATCCGCGCCTGTATAAAACGGTTCCCAACATCTTTTGAAATTATTCCTTGGGAAGCTGAATGAAAAGTCATATGTAACATTTCTGTAATAGTTTTTATTCAAATAAATTGTAGGCCTCAAAATGGAAGTTGCTTGTGTTCCCGAAGAAAATGAAAATTGAGTTCATTTTAAGATATAATTTCTTAAAATTTGTATACGTAAGTTTGTATGTATGTATGTATGTATGTATGTATGTATGTATGTATGTATGTATGTATGTAAGTATTTATGTATGTATGTATGTATGTATGTATGTATGTATGTATGTATGTATGTATGTATGTATGTATGTATGTATGTATGTATGTATGTATGTATGTATGTATGTATGTATGTATGTGTGTATTTCAACACAGGCTTGTCGTAGGAGGAATGTCCATTTTATTTAAATCCAATTTCACTACATCTGAAGTCATTCTCAGTAATCAATTTGGAAGTTATTAGGAAGTGAAATTGTAGAATGCAATTTATAGAATGCAATTTACTTAAATAATATTAACATAAATAAATAAATTATATGCCTTTTTCAATTAATCATACATAAACACTAATATATTCAAAAATGACAAAATAATGAATGAAAAAAACAGCATATGGCACAAGAAGATTGCTGATAAGGAGCCGTAGCGGGCCTGAAAATGCATTCCATTCTGCTGTTGTATCCGAAAAATTAAATTTTCAGTATTTTTATAATTAAAAATATCATTACAATTTGGCAGAGTTGGCTGTAGTGCACTAAATTTGCAGTTTCCACTAAATGTTCACCGAATATATTGGTATTGAAAATGAGCAAAATCGGTTCACATCGGGAAAAGTTATGAATCAAAATTTAAAACAACCTCGAAAAAATAAGCATTTTTTACACATTCGGATGTAATTTTCTCGAAAACTATTGAAGATAATTCCATGAAAATCACCAAACATTTGTTTTTACACAAGAGCTGAATCCCTGCTGAAAATTGCCAGAATCGGTCCAGAATTTCATATACTTCCCATACAAAAGTACACATTCCCGGAAAATGGATTTTTTGTTGATTTTCTGGATCGGACCATAATTGGACACAGCTCCCTAAAATGACTTAAACGCACATTACTTATTACCAAATAAAGCTTTTAATAAAAGATTTGGCACAAATATTAGTTTTCTATACATAAATTATATTTCAAGATTTTTCACGATCGTTTTATAACACAGCTGAGAAACATGAAAAACATGAGAAAACTTATTTCTACAAATATTTGATCAATTAGAAATGTATTAATATAAAAATAGCTGGTGGAGGGTATTTAAGATTCGAATATAGTAGTCTAACTTGTTCACTATCACTAATAGATATTTAATGGTGAGTTAAAATGGTACAGCCTTACTAAACAATAGTGGTAGTGATATAAAAAAATTGTTCACTAAAATTAATTTATTGATAGTAAAAAGCCTTTTTTTACAGCTTAGTGCAAATTTTTTTTCTACACTAATAGGATAGTGGAAAAATACGATCATTTACTAATGTTAATAGAACTCAAATACATATCATTATATTGAATTAATTTATAATCTTTATTACATTAATTAATTAATTAATACTAAAATTAAAGTAGTAACATCTTGTTAAATTATATAAATTGCTAAGATTTTAATTCGTTAAATTTTCTTTACTTAAAAGTTTAAAGTTTTTATATGATTTTTCTTTAATACAATAAAAATAATAAAATAGAAATATTTTAAACATATGTATTTTCAATTTGTTTTAAATATTTTTATAAACATTATTTGAAGTTTTAGTGCATATTAAAAACATTCATGTAGTGATTGTTAAATATTTGTACTATTTTATTGTAGTGCAAAATTTTCACTAATACTAATGGTTAGTGGTAGTGAAAAATTTTAACTACCACTATTTTTAGTGGTAGTTGAAAAATGTTTCACTACCAAAAATTTCAAAATTTATTCATTTAATTATATTTTTAATTATTATTAAATGAATAAATTTTGAAATTTTTCAAAAAATTTGCCGATCCTCGGTAAATTTGGGAAAAGGATATATTTCTAAATAACAGTTAGTTTTGTTGAGTTTCATTGCGATACAAATGGTTACAAGTCAATTTTAGACGTTTAAGTCATTTTTTGAAGGGGGGTTTGTATGGGGGCTAGGGTCAAATATAGGCCGATCCTTACGAAAATCTGCAGTATGATTTATACTTATATAAAACTTATTTGTGCCAATTTTTAGAGAGATAGCAGAATATTTTACGTAATTATAGCATAAAAAGTTCAAATCGGGAGGTACGGTTGTATGGGGGCTAGGTGAAATAATGGACCGATTTCAACCATTTTCAATAGGCTTCGTCCTTGTGCCAAAAAACATGCTTGGTCCAAATTGCATCAAATTAAAATTGCGGCCTGTACCTTGCGCAAAAGGTTTACATGGACAGCCAGCCAGCCGGACAGTCGGACGGACGGACGGGTCTTAATCGACTCAAAAAATGATTCTGAATCGATCGGTATACTTTAAGGTGGGTATTGGACCAATATTTTTGTATGTTACAAACATCAGCACAAACGTATAATACCCTCCCCACTATAGTGGTGTAGGGTATAATAAGAACGGGTTGCGTAGACGGACAAACAGACATCGCTGAACCGACGCCTATTAGGAGTTACAAGTTGTATTTGTACCTTATGAGGAAAAAAAATTAATATATTTAAATTATGAACAGAACAACAAACCTTTCTTACGAAAGTGAAGGGTGGGTATACAACATAAAACAAGCAATATTAAACTTTAAAAAAATTAAATGCAAAATATATTAATTTTATTTGATTTTCAAAATGAAAGAAGGAACAATGTAGTTCTTGTTAATGACAAAAATATGCTGACATTGCTTTAACGGTGATGGTAAATTGGGCAGTGGTGCATTGACAAACAGCAGTAAATGCAAAAGGAAGTGTAAAGAGTTTTCAGTCAGGTTGGTGATTTTAGGTGGGTGGCTAGAAATTTTAGCTGGTGACTGACTGACTTGCGAGGTTAAAGAGGCAGAACCAGGAGTGTGGAAATAATTTGTATATGCAGAGTTCATGTGTGGGTGTTGAATGACCACCATCGTTATAGGACTTGCTGTTTCATATCTACTTTGCTACTTTTTTATTACATATTTCGTTGATGTTGTTTTTGTTGTAGCTGTGCAATCAGTCAGTCAATCAATCAATCAGAGCGTAAGTCAAACATTGACTTACAATCCAATCTGCACTCGTCGAAGCAGCGCGCATTAAATTGCCGTGTTTACTCGACAACTACCTGCATGGGAAATCCCTCTTCTCTACTAGTATATCAATTCAATCAAATATACACACATACATACATATTTTTATTCACACATACTCGCGCAAACATACAAATTTTACGTGATTGCCTACGAAATGATATCAACACATATACTTATCCATATATCTATTATAATTAATGTAGAATATCTTTAAAATTAATAAAATGTATTTATATTTTTATGGCTTAATTATGTTTGTTCGTCAATTTGTCTAATTTAATAATATTACAAAACATTTGAGCGATCTAATATGGCAACTCTGGTAAAATATTACGTTGTTTGTCCATTAAAGCTTCATATTTGTCTTGTGAATTATTCAAATTACGAATATTGATTGACGAAAAATAAATCGTTGTTGAATATCCAAATTACACGCGGTTTGAGTTGTACGGGTCACACAGGTAAGCATTGTCACCATCATCTAGTAGGTGTTAATATAGCAACAGAAAGGCAAGTTTAAAATTGCTATTGTTGGTCTGCATCAGAATAACTAGAAATTTATCTTAAACAGAAACAATTTAGAGTACTATATTTAACTGTGCCGAATCTTAAATACCCTCCACCAGCAAGCTTCTTGTTATTAAAACCCATTTAACTAATACAGATATTATATTATTATCATTAATTAATATTATGAGATTTTCAGAAGTGAACCTCCTGAAAAAATCATTATCTGATTTATATATACAAATTACGCATTTACATCGAACTATAATCCGAAAACATTATTTGCCAATGGCGTTTAAGTAATTTTCGGAAAAGCACCTTATATGAGAACTTTGACTAATAATGAAGCGATCCGGAAAAAAATTGGTAGAATGGTTTATATGTTCATATGTTTATATGATCCAAAAAAAGATGGTCGTATAATTTCCATTCATATTATTTTTTCAAAATTTTGTGTTGATTCCGATATATTTAAGGGAGTCTGAAGTTATTACTCATAACTTTTTACCGACATTGCCGCTTATGACAGTGTATATTTCTACACGCAGAGAAAAACATGGTTAGGACAACTATTCTATGTTTTTTGTAACAATATTTTGTTGTCATAACCAAACAATTGTACGGAGTATTATAATTACTCCGAGCACATTAAATTAACCATATTATGTTTAATATGTAACCATAACATGGTTACTTGAAGACATGTGACTACTTGTAACCATAATATGGCTACTTGAAACAATAATATGATTACTTGAAGCCATTATATGATTACATGAAAGCATAATGTGGTTGCTTGAAACTACAATATGATGCTACAACTTCACATTATGATTAATAAATCTATATTATGATGAAATATTTGGACTATATTTAATCATAATATGATAGATTATTATACTAATAATGATCATAATATGTTTTAACTTTAACCATAATTCTAACCATAATATGTTGCTCTTAGATTATGGTTACCACAACTATATTTTTTCTCTGCGTGTAGTATATTCAGCTGATTTCCATTGCTTAGTATTACCATGAGCGTGTTTGAGACAGACGGACGGACGGACATAGCTAAATCGTCTAAGAATTTCTCAAGGACACAGACATCAATCAGACTTTCTTATATTTGATTAGATTTTTGTTCTGTCGGAAAAATATCAGACATGGTTCCAACATTTGTCCGACGTCAATCAGATTTGTTGAAAATTCCTTCAGAATTTCCCCAGGAATGTACATCAGATTTCGTTGCGATTTCTGGCTGATAACTCTGCACATTTGTCGAATTTTCTCAGACAAAGAGTTCCGGATTTCGAGTAACCTTTCATACCATTTTCTTCACGAATTCTGACAGAATTCGGATACGAAATCGGCATCTTGTGCAGAATGTCGGTACGAATTAGGCAAAAACTGTTTGGAGAAAGTATACTATTAAATATCGTTCGTTAAAAATTTATATAAAGTATAAGATATATTTCAAAAAAATTCTGAGATCTAACATGTTTGAAACACTTACTTACTCCAAATTGAATCGAATTACAAATTGCAACTGCAAACTTGATTCCTTATAGGCCATTTCAATAGTAAAAATAATTCTTATTTATTTTATTATTGGAAACCTAACAATCAACTCAAAAAAAAAGAATTTAATAATATAAAATTTGGAACTTTCTTAAATCACTCTTTAAATAGTAGCATTTTGACTCTCTACTTTTCAATATAAGTTTTCCCTGGGTTGCTAGAGTTTTGTGAGGAAATCAATAAAATTTTTATATAAAACTCTACATATTACATTTTTCCCTAATGTAACGCTTTTTAGCATATTATTTGTAAATAAAAAATTCAAGTTTTACGTCCTAGATTTTTTACAACATATAATTGAAGAAACTCATATAGGTTTAATATCAGCAAAACCGTTGCTTATAAACTTATGTTATAATATTCCTAAATGATAATACAAAGTGTACATATTTTCAGAGGGATAACGTGAGTCCGTCTAATGTGTTAAGATAGTCCAAACCTAAACTTTGATATATGACTGGCAGACATGCAATTTTGATTTGTCAATCATTAGGTGGATTCAGTGGCCATATTTATATTAAGAATATAAAAATACCTGAATGTAAATATCGAATTTCGTATGTACATTATGTTATTTTTGTGTATATACATATGTACTTAGGTATATTGTTTATATAAATATATATTTATATTTTTACATACATATGTATGTATATAAAATCGAAATACGAGGGGGTGGTAGTTAGTTTATAAAAAAAGAATTGTTTTTATATTTATTTACTGATGCTTTAGAACTGATAACCAACGGCATTTGTTGTTAATTAACGCGTAGGCGACCTAAATTTATTTAAAAAAAATCTAATTGCCATTTGAATACGTTTGGAGTAATAAAGGGAAATGGTTCACTAACCTCTTGGGGCCATCAATTTGTACTTAAGGAAAATCAGTAAACAAAGAATTATCATTATTTTTTCATTGTGATTATTACCACTACTTGCTTTATGTAAGTATAGATGTTTGTATGGATGTATAAAGCGATAATTTTATTCTTAATTTTAAGCTTTTTTAAACACTTACAATCATACTCATACCCACGAAATTCTATTTGTTTTATGATATATTTTTATTCTTGGAATTACAATTTACATATACATTCCTGTTTTCTTAATGCGATCCGTATTCTTTTGTAGATTGTTATCGGAAATTTTAAATCTTATCTTGAGCGGGTTTGAAAGAACAGTGATGTCAATACTTAAAGGTTATGAAACTTTAAAAGAATTTATTTTATTTGCATGAATATTCGTATTTGGTACTATGAGAGAAATTTAGTGAAAAATGGAAAGGATGACGACATGCGTACAGAAGAACACTAATGGTATATACAACTCATTAAATTTTTAGAAACACTTTATCCATTTTTTTTTGTTTGACCACTTAGACCTGGTTCACATTGGGAAACTGTTTTTGGGAAACTTCTGATTTTTGAGTGTGAGAGAAAGAGAAAGAAATGTCAACCATCTCTTCCTCTCACACACAAAATCAAAATTTTCTTAACAAAAGTTTCCCAGTGTAAACCAGGTCTTATATGTAATGTCATTCATATTTATAATGAGTCAAAAATTTAGATAAATTAGTAATTAAAGGAATACAATACAAAACTGATAAAAATTCAAATAAGATGAATGTTAATACGATAGATATATAAATATAAATACTCTTTAAAAATCACAACATTGACTTTTGCAAACATAAGATGTAGTCGTTATTGTTTTTCAGAATAAATGATAAAACGTTCATTCTTATCTCAGACGTAACAGTTCAGAAATATAACCGCTATTTGTAATTCGTAAAGCATCGCTGTTTAGCTTATCAGTTTTAAAAATAATGAATAAGTACACACGGATGTTCCCGTTGGCAGGGTTCATATATTTATTATAAATATGTATGGATATGTATACGTTATATTATATTTGTTTTTCTGCAACGTTTTATTTTTTCTCCGATAAGATAAGAAACAAAATAAAAGAAGAAATGCGAGAAAAAAAACTTATAAGAGTTAACTTTTATTGTATTATCTTTCCGAATTAGCTATACAAAAGTCTGTACCTGTATTAGAATCTTTAATTTAAATATTTGAAGTACTTTGCGCTCTATGTAAGTGTAATAAGATCGGCATTAAAAACTTTTCCATATCACCTCCTAAATTAATCGACTGATAAACATCAACCTAAACCGACTCGAATTACCAGTTACAAGTAAGCAAATGCATTTCTTTACACATTTATAACTTCAGGCAATTCTTATCGAAGTAATGAAGACATTTCTTGAGATAAGATGAATTTATATTACGTTTATGTCATAAATCAAGATTATTCTAGGAAATATGTATGCAGGTGACTCGTTTGTATTCGCCAGAAATTACCTAAAACACATTAATTGAATTTTGTTTCGTGCTTCAAATTAAGATATCGAAAACAAAACTATTATCCCTTAATTTATTATAATTATAATAATAATTATAATAAAATAAGAGATAATAGTTTTGTTTTCGATATCTTAATTTGAAGCACGAAACAAAATTCAATTAAACACCCTAAATACCCCTTGGGCACATGCGCCAATCTCTGTAATTTAAAACAAAATGTTGTAAAAAAATAGAAAAAAACAGTAGCAAATTGTTTTATTATTTTTTTTGTTATGTGAATTAAACAATAAATATCTGGTTTATTACACTTTGTTTAATGTATTAAGCTACGTTCACAGTGCTGGAGTACTCCACACTGCGCTCCAGCAAAAAAAGTTAAATATTCAAAATAAATTGTCAAGGTTAGAAATATTTACATTTAAAGGAGAAATAAATAAAAAACAATTATTACCTGAAAAAGAAACCTTATTCATTATCCTGAAACATAAACAAATTAAATATCGACTACTCGCATGAATTACATGTAAATTTTGTTCGAATATTTAAAAACACGAATAATTGAAAACCCTAATGCACATATGTATACACATACATGCATTTCTTTGAGGCAGATATATGTGTATGTATTTATAACTTTTAATAAGATACTTGTACACACGCTAATGAAAGCCATTTAGCACATAATTAACCCAAAAATGTAACTCCATCTTGAGTAAACACGTCAAATCCAAAAATATAAAAAATAAATCGACGGGTATCTCATTATCACTAGGACGTGAATGCACAATGTTGCGTTATGTGTACAGACATATATACGTATGTATGTACATAAATATGTATATTTAAATTTTTAAATGGATATATGTATATGCTACATACATATAAATAAAGTCATACTGATTAAAAATAATAAGGGTCTTATTCATAAACTCTTATCAAATGTTTATAAATAAAATTTTTATACAAAATTTATTCTATAAGCCTTTGATATATGTTTATGAATAAGTCAGTCAGTATATAGAATGTACATATGTATGTATTTAGGTATACGATGTATACTATAGATACTTATGTATGTATGTGAAAGCTTGTATTTTATTTTTAACTCATGACAACTTCAGTGTACTCCACTTGAATTGATATACATATGTGCATAATTCCCTCAAAAGTAATGTCCCTCAAATATCGTGAACTTAGCTCCATTTTTAACAACAAACGTAGAAATCAAATTAACGTAGAATTGAACGTAGAAATTAAATAAATTCGCACTCCAAATTAAACTGTTTAAGTGAAAATTTTTTCGATCATATGTATGTATGTAATTGTATTCGAATGTTTGCTAAATCAATTAAAGTTAAATCGTGATAACCCAAAATTATTTTGTATGATTATCAAATTAATATCATACTATAACAAAATAAACTACAGTCGAACATCAATATCTTGGTCTACCAACTTCATAGTGTCAATAGTATTATAAATCATTCATTAGTAAATAAAACTTCAATTAAATGAGAAACATATTGTATTAAACTCAAAGAAATTGTTTTAAACATATAAGTATGTATGTAACAGTTGCGATACAGTCAGCATATTTTTTCATACAATGCTTTTTTCAAATATTTATATTTATTAACACGATCACGATTACTGTAGAAAAGCATAATTGTTCATAAATCTCGTTCAATGCGAACGTCGTTCGTTAATACCACGGGATTATTCTTTTATATGATTCCGCCAATTCAGTATAGAGATGTTCAGCTGTACAATATTAAGATACTCTCTCGTGTCTAGTTTAAAAGTGAGTATTTAAAATTAAATACATACTAATAATAAATAAAAATCAACGAATCATTACCATACTTAAATGAACAAACAAATGTGTTTTGTTTTGTCCATTGAGATACACACCTCTAATGGATTTCCAAAAAAAAAAAATAACTAAATTAACATAAATTCAACTTCAATACTTCAATTTAAGTTACATGAAATGGCTTTTTGAAAAGTAAACATTTACCACTCATCCCGCCGAACATTAATTCCTAATAACATTTAACTAAAACTAAAAATAATAACCAAAATCTATAAAAACATCGTGTGAGTACTTGCAGATTTTTTTCTTTTTATAGGCCCTACACAAAAGATGCTGGCAATATGTATAAATAACATAACTATGATAACAATAACAAATATTTTAAAATCTTCATAATTTTTTTATACCGATACTGATTTTGTCATAACGAAAATTAACAAAATGCTTTATATAATTACTGAAAATTTCCTTTTTTGTTTGATACCCATATTATCAAAACAGAATGACTACAAATATTTAACGTATATGGTTAATTTCGTGTGTGGAAAAAGCAATTTCGTGTGTCGAGATGATCGGTTCATAATTGTTTATACTTCCAAATAAACAGTGAAATAGAAATTATTAAACACAGGTTTTTTTATTCCTTTGGCGGAAATATATAGCATAGCGCACAATATATTTGTGTTGTGTTTGAGGATACGGATTTGGGCGTATTAATAGCTACAATTGAATTTTAATTCCAACATCTTTCACGACTTCATTAGCATTCAATAGCATTTTAACTGATTTTATTAACATGGTGTCATTGGAGGCAAGTACTTCTACGCTGGCTTACAAATAGGGAGTTAAAGAAGTATATTTTGCTTACAAAGAAGTTGTTGAGTAAGATGTTTTGTTTGTAATAATAAAAAGGAGCCAGTAAGAATACGAACCAGGGACTTCGGTTTGATAGTTAAATGTTTTACTTACTACACCATTGCTTAGCTATTTTATTGCGCGTCAAATATTGATTATCAGATACAGTTAATGTTGTTTCCTTTTTATAAAGCACAATTCTGAACACACAATTAAATAAAATGTGCAAACAAAATGCCAAAACCGAAATAAAGTACTTCTATTTCAGAATAAAAGAAAGTCATTACTCGAGTACTTCAAAGTAAATATTCATTGAAAAGTAAGTGGTTATGAAAGTACAACCCATTTTGCTGGGAAGATTGCTCTGTCTTCATGAATAACAATTTTCATACAGAAGGGTGTTATATGTTCGAACTTGTCGTTTATTTTTGTTTAAATTTTTGTAATTTTACGACAAGTGTTGAACGCACCTTTAATTTGGCATGTTTTGTTTTATGATCACACGTTTAAAGATTTATTTTTCATATAAGCAGTCACTTCAATATTTATTTGGTCAATGCAAAGAATTAATGTTAGACAAATAAACAATCGAACGAACAAACAAACGAAACGAAAA
The DNA here is from genome assembly GCF_022045245.1 of Lucilia cuprina. Lineage (NCBI taxonomy): Eukaryota > Metazoa > Arthropoda > Insecta > Diptera > Calliphoridae > Lucilia > Lucilia cuprina. The sequence continues at coordinate 426,583 of NC_060952.1, forward strand.
ATTCCGCAGTTTCATTGCAGCATTAAGCAAACATTTTTATTGACAAAATTTTGTGTTTTAAATTAAAATGTTTAGAGACAGTTATGTTATTAATTTAGTTATACTAAAGTTTTTTACTTAAAATTTATTATATAAACAGTATATAACGCATTATTTAAATTGTTCTTTATTATTCGCATTAAAAACCAAGCACTCCCTAAATTCATCACTCCCTAAAGACAACGTTATTGTGAAATCTACTTTACGTAGGTAATTATACCCTACACCACTTTAGTGGGGAGGGTATATTGGGTTTGTGCTGATGTTTGTAACATATAAAAATATTCATCCAATACCCACCTTAAAGTATACCAATCGGCTTAGAATCATTTTCTGAGTCGATTAAGCTATGTCCGTCCGTCTGGCTGGCTGTCCATGTAAACCTTGTGCGCAAGGTACAGGCCGCAATTTTGAAGATAATTAGATGAAATTTGGCACACACGCTTCTTTTGGCCCAAGGACGAAGCCGGTTTGACTAGCCCCCATACAACCGTACCCCCCAAATAGGGCCTTTTGGCTTATAATTAATTTAAATGATCTATTGTGTTAACAAAAGTCGACAAAACTTAGTTTTATACAACTTTAAATGACACTACCGATTTTTGTAATGATCGGGCTTCATTTGATCCTATCCCCCATACAAACTCCCCCTCAGAAAATGACTTAAAGGTCAAAATTCACTTACAAACACTAATAACAATTTTAAATTCTACATAAATATTATTGAAGAAGGCTTAACTCCCCCTACCAAAATTTTTAAGGATAGGGCCATATTTTGCCCTACACCCCTTTGAGCCCTCTTGTAAAAAATTCTTTTTTTTTGCCAAAATAAAAGTAAAAATACTCCGAAATAAAGTTAAAAAAAACAAACCAAATGCTTTATTTTTTTAAAAAAATCCCCATTTTTAACATACATACTGACAGGTGTAGGGTATCATATGGTCGGCTACGCCCGACTATACACTCATACTTGTTTTTTTTTTTGTATTTAGTAAGAATGCAATTGTGGAATAATAAAAAACATTCAAAGAGTGCTTTGAATATTGGCACCTATATAAAAGTGTCTGGAAAACATTAGCGTGACGTATATTTTGAGAACCTAAGTTAATGAATCAAAAATTTAATTAAATGAGGTGTTACATATACATACATATGCAAATTATTGTATAAAACCTAAGCAACTTTTTTGGTAATGTATTCAAAATAACCTAATTGATTTGCATAATATTCCAGTTTGTTCTGTATATCAAATCCAAGTAAATTTTTCATTCAAAAACGAATTCTTATAATTTTTATCAAATTTTAGAAGTCCTCCGTTGTTTTTGAAACTTCTATGTTTGAAACAGAATAGACATGATTACATTACTTTGTGAAAAATAATAAAATTTCACAAATAGGTATTCGAAACTTACTAAACGTAAATATCTGTTTGCTCTTCGTATTGAAATCGTATAGAATGCGTCAATAAATCATGGACAGCAATAAATGAAATATCGGCGAGTAGAGATTATGTTTTAATACAAATAAAATTGTATATTATTTTTTTTACTTTCTCGTCACTTTTTCATATGTGATTTTTAACGGGATAATGAACTAAAATCTAACTAATCTATACGATAAGTTTCGAACATCTATTTAAAAAGTTAATTGTGTTTTTTTTAATAACACAAAACTTTTGTTGTTATTATTATAATGTAGAGACATAATATCTTTTTTCACGCACAATCAATCCTTAAATCTCAAAATTATTTGTCTAAACACAAGTACTACTACATGTTAAATTCGATTGAATTCATTTAAATATTTATTGAGAAATTAACGTAGATACGTAATATGTATGCATTTTTTACAAATGAATGATATGGATGGATAAAGAAAGAAAGAAAGTATGAATGTTTCTTATTAACAACATATAATCAATGCACCTCAGGCTAAACTGTTTTTTCTCTTGATTGATCTAGAGTGTACAACGTGCAGTTGTCGAAATTGTTTTAAAAATAACAAAATATTTTTTAGTACATACAAGAAAACGAATAAATGCAAGTAACGAAATCATGGTCAGAACGGATGTAATTGTTTTCCTTATGAATAATAAGTATGAATGTGATGAAACGTGAGTTTGATGTAGTCAATCAGTTTAAATTGTATTTCCTTTCAACCAACAATTCGAGTAAACGTTGAACAAATGGTTTATGTATTAATTTAAATGTCATGCATGCTACTGCTTGCAGCATTTTGTTTTCGTTATTTTCATATTTATAAGATAATTGAAAGCGGGTTTTGCCAAATTAACGACTTTTGGGTAAACAATAAAGTGTGCTTGCCGCTGCTGGTGGTGGTGCTATTGATGATGCCGTTGGTATTGCCGACACAATCCACCACCATTTAAGAAAGTTTGGTTGTTTTTCTATATTGCGGGTGGTTGGCTAAGAGGTGGGTAAATGGGAGTGCCTTCGACTAAGTTTCTTTAGCATCCATAATATGAAATCATAGCACAACTTTACTTAACTGGTTCTTTGAGAGACTTCAATGTACTACATACATACTTCTGTACATAGATATCCACATTTATACATACATACATATGTACACACATACATAGATATGTATGTTTCTATATGTACGTGTGTAAATCAGTCTGTTTGAATACAAGAATGAGTATATCCTTTGTGTACATAAGCACTTTATTGTTTTTCGCTTTAACTTGTACTTGTGCGAGACTTTATAGTCAAGCATACACATATCCATCCATCTATCTAGAACCATTCATTCATCCATCCATCCATCCATTGGTTTACCTTATGATTTATGTATATACAATCTACGTATTCGAATGCGTTGTACGGGTAATGTTGAACGTTGTATCTTAAATGTTGATACGAACAGATAGTCAGGCAGTCTGTCGGTCGGCAGGACTGATTTTTTATATGAAAATTTGCACAGATTTATTAAATTGCATTCGTAGATGTTTCAAATTGAATTGAGTAGCCTTAGGCAGGGATTTTATTTCATTCTTTTGAAAGCTTGTTGGTTCCTATTATTTAATTTTTTCGCTTGTGAAACTGTTATTTTTGTTGTAACAGTAAGAATATGGTCTTTAGTCTGCTCGGTCGTCTATTACAATGGTGGATTTCTGTATAGATATTTACACTGTTTGTTGTTTGTTTCATGTCTTATTATTATCTTTTCCGCATTTAATCGAAGATTTTTATTTTCTATACTTATTTTATTTTATGTTTTGTTTTTTTATGTTGCTATTGTTGTTCATGTTGTCGTTGCTTCGTGTTCACCATCCTTTTATCGACTTTTTCCTCTATTGTTCATGTATTCGGTAGTAATGTTGCCAGACGTCTAGCGACTCCCTGGATAATTCCACTCAATTTCTTTACAATAATTTACCTTAGTTTGGAATTTCCTAAAAAACAGTTAAAATTGTATATAAAAATGTGTATTTTTTCAGTGAAATATGCATTTACAAGTTTTATTTATTAGCAATTGTCCATCTTTTTATGAAAAATGAAGATGGCAACTCTAATCTAAAGTGTATGAATAGTACACAGCCTTGTTTGTTTATTTATTTAATTTTTTTGTTGATATTTTTACTGTTTGAAGTGTACAACTAGTGAAGAGCACTTTCCTATGACAACAGCAACAATAATATTAATAAACAAGTATGAATGTATAGTCGGGCATAACCGACCATATGATACCCTATGTTAAAAATGGGGATTACTTGTTTTTTAACTTTATTCCGAAATATTTTATCTTTTTTGGCAAAAAAAAAACTGCTTTTTATATGTTGGTATAGGAATTCATGTCTATATCAAAGTTATTTATGTAGAATTTAAAAGTGTAATTAGTCTGAAACTCCTGAAGGGAGTTTGTATGGGGGCTAGGGTCAAATGAGGCCCGATCATTACAAAAATCGGCAATGTCTTTTAAAGTTCTATAATACTAAGTTTTGCTGACTTTTGTGACAAAAAAGGAGCGTGTACCAAATTTCATCCAATTATTTTGAAAATTATATCTTGCGCACAAGGTTTACATGGACAGCCAGCCAGCCAGACGGTCATAGTTTAATCGACGCAGAAAACGATTTTAAGCCGACTGGAATACTTTGAGGTGCGTATAGGACGAATATGTTTGTATTTTACAAACATCAGCACAAACCCAATACCCTCCCCTCTAAAGTGGTGTAGGGTATACAAATAAGATATTGTATTCTGCAAATAACATTTTTTTTATTAAGTTTCTGTTGTCGATTTTTTGCCAAATGAAGAGTTTTATTAAATCTTAATAGTATAGGAAGATATTGAAATAAATTTAGATAGTTGCTTAATAATTTAAATTTATTTTAAATTTTCATTATAACAAACTAAGCATGGTATAAGGAGAATCAATCCAGCTTTCATTATCGGTTGGAGCATCAATACCTTATTTTTTCTTAATACACCCTAATGTACCTACATATATGCAAATATGTTTCAATTTAAACACGTAAATGGTTATATTCGGCTATGCCGAATCTTTTATACCCACCATCAAATCACTGATATATAAATGAACTTTGATATTTTGAATATTTTATTATTATATATCGATATTAATGAGAACATCAGGGTAACATTTGAAAAAGGTCCATTAATGGGGGTTTTACTATTGACAGTGCTAATTTTTATAGGGAGTAGGGGTATTTATACATACATTTCAGTTCCTTATTTGTTTAAAATTTCATCGATCTACTTGTATTTTGAAGCCATTAAGGAGCATTAAATTTTGAAGCCATTAAGGAGCATTAGAGATATTAGCTTACACGAAACTAGTTTATGTCGAATTTCATAAATCTACTAGTATTTTTAAGCCAGTACTGAGCTTCAAAGTCATTTTCTGAAGAGGCCTTATATGGGGGTAGCGCCAATTATAGACCGATCTCCGTAAAATTTTGCAGAACGATCTTGGTTCCTACAGGTCAGGTTTATATCGAATTTCATCGCTTTACTCGTTTTTTAGCCCAGTAATTAATTTTGATGGGCTAGGTCAATTAAGGCTCAATCCACATAAAATTATGTTAAAAGTTTTTGACTGGCAAGGATCTTAATTGAGTCGAATTTTATTACTATACTCATATTTTTAAACCTCCGCCTTTTTTCTGATAGGGACCTTATGTTGGGGGTAGGGTCAATTAAGGCCTGTTTCACATAAGATTTGGTAAAGAGATTCTGGCTTGTGAAAAACTTACTTCGGTGAAATTTCATCGCTATACTCGTATTTTTAAGGCAGTAATGAGCGTTAAAGTATTTTTATGTAGGGAACCTTATATGGGGGGTAGAGTCAATCATAGACCGATCCACATAAAATTTGGTGGAAAGGTTTTGGTTCCTATGATACATACTTATGTCAAATTTCTGCGCTACATTCGTATTTTTACGCCCATGAAGGGGGCCTTATATGGGGGGAAGGGTCAATTATGGACCGATCCACATAAAATTTGGTAAATTTTGAATTGTATAAATCTTACTTCCTTGTAATTTCATTGCTATAATCCTATTTTTAAGCCAGTAATGAGCATTAAAGAAATTTTATGGGGGGACTTTTTATGGGAGGTAGGGTCAACTATGGACCGATATGCATAAAATTTGACTTTATATGAGCGGTAGGGTCAATTATGGACCGATCCACATAAATTCATAAAGATTTTTTGGCTAAGACACTTACTTATATCAAATTTCATCGCTATATTCGTTTGTTTAAGCCAGTAATGAGCGTTGAAGTCATTTTCTGAAGGGGACCTTATATGGGGGGGTAAGGTCAATTATGGATCGATCCACTTAAAATTTCATAGAGAGGTTTTGGCTAGTAAGAAACATACTTATGTCAAATTTCATCGCTATACTTGTATTTTTAAGCCAGTAATGAGCGTTAAAGTAATTTTCAGAAGGGGACGTTATATGGGGGTAGGGTCAATTATGGACCGATATGCATTAAATTTGGTTGAGAGATATTGGCTTGCATGAAACTTATGTGTGTCGAATTTCATCGCTTTATTCGCATTTTTAAGCCAGTAATGAGCGTTAAAGTCATTTTCTGAAGGGGACCTTATAGGGGGATTGGGTCAGTTATGGACCGATCCACATAAAATTCCATAGAGAGGTTTCGGCTAGTAAGAAACTTACTTATGTCAAATTTCATCGCTTTACTTGTATTTTTAAGAGAGTAATGAGCGTTAAAGACATTTTCTGAAGGGGACGTTATATGGGGGGTAGGGTCAATTATGAACCGATATACACAAAATTTGGTTGAGAGATATTGACTTGCATGTGTGTCGAATTTCACCGCTATATTCCCATTTTAAGCTATTTAGTTATTTTCTAGAGGGGACGTTATATGGGGGGTAGGGCCAATTATGGTCCTATGTCCGCCATAATGCAGAATTATTTTGCAGACGTCAAAAAACTGACCTATGCGAAATTTTGTGGTATTTGTTTAATAAACAACGAATTTGTGAATAGTTGAAGGTATTTATACAATATTCCGGGGGGTACATTTGTATTGGGTCTATGTGAAATCGTTGACCGATTTTGCCCATTTTCAATACCAAACATTTCTGATCAATGAAATACCTGTTATTACTAATGTTCATAACATGCTTAAAAATACTAGTATTTTTATGAAATTGTACTTAAATTGTTTTATGAACCAAAATTTCATATAAATTTGCAAATTGAAATTTGCGAATTGTGTTAAGTATTGTAAATATATTATCTTTATATTATATATAGTTTTTATTTTTTTTTGGAAACTCTATAACTTTACTAATTCGATAAAATTCATGTTAAATTCGATACATATTTAAAAGGAAATTTTGATCACCTTGGATCATAATATGATCATGTATAACAATAATATGATAAATACAAAAATATCATGATGAAATATTTTGACGGTATTTAATCATAATATATTTTAAAATTGTTATAATATTGATAATAAGTTTAGACTACAATCATAATTTTAACCACAACCATGTTTTTCTCTGCGTGCTCTTACAGTGAATTATATCATTGTCAATAAATCGTTTAAAAACCAAAATTAAAAGATATATGCATTTTACCAAAAGTGGTTGTTATTAGAAATTTATCATTTTGAAATTCGGAATTACACACAAAGTAAAAACATGATTCGGCATGATTAGGACAACAATTCTATGTTTTTTGTGACAATATTTTGTTGTCATAACCAAACAAATGTTATTTACTGAATTTTATAAATATTTTAGTTACTGAAAACATTTATATGTTTAGGACAATTATAAATTTGGGAATGATTCTCTAAAAAATAATTATTTTTACACCAAATAATGAAAATTATGTAAACATATTATATTATTTAGAACCATTTAAACTATCAAATAACCATTAAATGGTAGGATTTTACACGTTTATCCACATAATGTTTAAGATATAAGTAAAATACGTATACTATTAAAAATATTTTGGTATCGCTATTTTTATATCAGTTGTATGGTTCATCCGTACTACATCGGATTAAATAAAGTGTTAAACAAACGCAGTGTTAAAATAATTGTGAAAATTAATAATATCTAAAACAAGTATGAATGTATAGTCGGGCGTAGCAGACCATATGATACCCTACACCAGTCAGTATTTATGTTAAAAATGGGGATTATTTAAAAAAATAAAGCTTTTGGTTTGTTTTTTTAACTTTATTTCGGGATATTTTTCGGAAGATTTTTTTAAGAGGGCTCAAAGGGAAGTAGGGCAAAATATGGCCCTATCTTTAAAAATGTTTGTAGGGGGAGTTAAGTCTTCTTCAATATTATTTATGTAGAATTTAAAAGTGTTATTAGTGTTTGTAAGTGATTTTTGAGCTTTAAGTCATTTTCTGAAGGCGAGTTTGTATGGGGGATTGGGTCAAATGAAGCCCGATCATTACAAAAGTCAGAAGTGTCATTTAAAGTTCTATAAAACTAAGTTTTGTCGACTTTTGTTAACATAATAGATCATTTAAATTAATTATAAGCCAAAAGGACCTATTTGGGGGGCCTTTTGGCTTATAGTCGATATAATGGACCGATTTTAACCATTTTCAATAGGCTTGGAGCGTGTGTGCCAAATTTCATCCAATTATCTTGAAAATTGCGACCTGCGGTTTACATGGACAGCTAGCCAGCCAGACGGACGGACATAGCTTAATCGACTCAGAAAATGATTCTAACCGATTGGTATACTTTAATGTGGGTATAGGACGAATGTTTTTGTATGTTACAAACATCAGCACAAACCCAATATACCCTCCCCACTAAAGTGGTGAGTAGAGTATAAATATAATAACATACGATATAAATTTCAATAGAAATATGAAATTCATAAAATGTACCCTAAAAAATTAATAATTAAAAAATAATAAATTGTGTTTATATTGGCATGAAATTGTGGATATACATATGTTTATTTTTTTATGGGAATACCAGTGCTTGGAGTTTTGCGTTTTGCGTTTTGCGAAAATTTAAAAATAATAATAATTACTTTCTACGTCGAGCACATAAGATTAACCATATTATGTTTAATATGTAACCATAATATGGTTTCTAGAAGACATGTGATTACTTGAAACTATAATATGGTTACTGGAAACAATAATATGATTACTTGAAGCCATTATATGATTACATGAAACCATAATGTGGTCGTTTGAAACTACTATAAGATGCTACAACATCACATTATAATTAATAAAACTATATTATGATTAAATATTCGAACTATATTTAATCATAATATGATATGTTATTATACTAATAATGATCTAGTATATTCTTGTAAATTTTAATTTAATTTTTAAGCCATTTCCTTGCCAAACACTTCTAAAATCTTGAGATACGGCTAAAAAACCGGTTCTTTGCACCTTTAAGCACTTATATGTAAGTCAGTAATTTAGTTTAATATCAACCGATTTTCAGTTTCCCAACGGAAATAAAAGTTTTTTGAATGAGAAATAAAATTGTTATAAGTGTATGAGTTATTTTTTCTACAATTTTTAGTTTTATAGAATCAGTAAAGTTTTTGTTAAAATTTAATATATATATTTTTAAAAAAATGTGTATAGATTTAATAAGATGTTTTGGTATTATTATTGCACAAATACAATAAATAATTTATCTCTTCCATATATTTGCTTGAATTTCAGTACACATACACTTAGCTTGTATAATTGTTTTAGTAAAATAGTTGTTTGAAAATGCAACGAATATTTGCGTAATATTATTATTAAAAATATATTATTGTTTTGAAACTTTTGTTTAAAAAACCTTAGATTGACAGTATTTGTTACATTTAACTTTTTACTTACAAAAAAAGTGTGAACCAAATACATTTAAATAAAACACAACGTCATGGCAAAATATTTCGAGGAAAGGTAACTACGAATAAACTAAATTTTCAGTCGAGTCATCCTTAACTTTCAGTTTAAGGGGATCATTACGTTCATACATTGATCATAGTATAGAATATTAACAACTATTCACATAAATGAATAAAGCAGTACAATTCTATAAAACCAATAACTTCAAAAACTTTTTGTATGACAATCTTTTGAAATTTTCTGAAAATTCATGAATAGTCATTCTATTACAAATGTTCATTTAGTCTACATAGTTTACACAAATGTATATATAAACGTATTTAATGACTACTTCCTATACTACAAGGATATCTTTACGTCTTTTAACAATGAATTAGTATGTACATATGTATAGGTGTTACAGCGAACGAATATGGTCAATATTTATAAAAAAATTTTATTTGCATTTTGTTTACCCATATACACCTCGAGTTTTTCATTAAACAAATTTGAAGTACATTGTATAAAAATAGCTTTTATCTATATATATAAAAATGAAAGTGTGTTTGTTTGTATGTTTGAACGCTATAGACTATTGAACGGCTGAACCGATTTTCTTGAAATTTTCACAGCGAATTCCTGTATGTCTAGAATAGGTAATAGGCTACTTTTTATTTTGAAATTTCAAGTGGGTGATAAGCCACACCCACATTAAGGAAATATAAAATTAGTATATTTGAGATAATATAACAGCTAGAGTCCTCAAATTTTGTCGGAGCCACTTTAGTGTCAATATGAATATTTAGGATAAAAATTTGGTGGACTAGCGTTAGGGGGCGTGGTACCTCCCATATATATTAAATACACAAATTTGTTTATCTTGGACTCTATTACAGTTAGAATCTTAAAATTTTGGTAATAAATTGGCGGACTACCCATGAGGGGAGCGGCACCTCCCATATAAATTAAAAAAAAGTTGTTTATCTCGTCGGAGCCACTTTAGTGTCAATATGATTATTTAGGATAAAAAGTGGGCGAACTAGCGTTAAATTAAATTCAAAAATTCGTTTATCTTGGAAACTATTACAGTTAGACTTTTAAAATTTTGCATGAATAACTTTAACATCCATGTAAACATTTTGGGTAATAAATTGGCGAACTACCCATGAGGTGAGCGGCACCTCCCATATTAATTAAATAAACAAATTTGTTTATATTGGAATAAAAGAGTCCTCAAATTTTTTCGGAGACAAGTTAGTGTCAATATGATTATTTAGGATAAAAAGTGGGCAGACTAGCGTTGGGCGGCGTGGCACCTCCCATATGAATTAAATACAAAAATTTGTTTAGTTTGGAAAATAATACAGTTAGAATATTACAATTTTGCACGAATAACTTTAACATCCATGTAAACATTTTTGGTAATAAATTGGCGGACTACCTATGAGGGGAGCGGCACCTCCCACATTAATTAAATACAAAAATTCGTTTTTCTTGAGATAATATAACAGTTAGAGTCCTCAAATTTTGTAGGAGCCACTTTAGTGCCAATATATAAATTAAATACCGCCCATATAAATTAAATACAAAAATTCGTTATCTTGGAAACTGTTACAGTAAGAATCTTAAAATTTTGCACAAATAATTTTAACATCCATGTAAACATTTTGGGTATTAAATTGGCGGACTACTATGGGGGCTTGGAGCCTCCATTTAAATAAAATAGAAAAATTCGTTTATCTTAGAATCTATTAGATCTAGAATCTTCAAGTTCTATATGAATAACTTCGACATTCATGTGAACATTTAGAAAATAACGGGCGGACTCTTAATGGGGGGCTTGACACCACATATACGAATTAAATAAAAAATTTCTTATATCTTGGCCTCCGGTAGGTTTGTGGCCTCCGGTAGGTTAGTGGTTAGTGTTCTAGTCTGGTAGACCGGAGGTGGTGGGTTCGATTCCCACCCGTGGCACTGGTTAAGGAGCGCACAACAGGCCCGATAGAGGCCTAGGTGTATTTCTTCGGATTTGATGTGTATACATCCTCCTTTCAAACTAACTAACTACTAACTAACTATATCTTGAAAACTGTTAGATAATTCCAATTTTTCATAGATAGATATAAATTGGCGAACTTACAATAATTTTCTTGGCATCTCTCATATGTAAGATATTGGTAATCTTGAAAACTATTGTGGTTAAAATTTTCAAAATCTTTAAGTAGGTAAAACAAAAAATATTGTATATTGCAAAGAAATAAGAAATAAATAGATCATTAATCTTTTATTTCAGAATTTAAATGAAATATATTATCATCAAAAGAAATTATAATAAACTTTTAAGAAAATTTTTATAATTTAGTAACTAAATAAATAATTTTTTGGTTATTATGTATTTATTTTGGTTGGGGTAGCGAAGCACACCGGGTATTAGCTAGTTACTTAATAATTTACAGTAATAACAACTATTATCAATGAAATTTGAAACCACACACGTGAAACTTAGGAAAATTATATGTACAGTTCTTCTTGATCGGATCAAATGGCCTTCGAAGTAGACTTTAGTAAGTATTATGTTACGTATAATACCCAAAAATTTTAATATTTAGATCAAAAGTCCAATTTATCCATTTGTATATACGCCATTGTCCCCTATCATAACAATAAACGATATGTTTATTTACTACAAATAAATCGCGTTTTATAATATATTTAAAAAATTAGGTTTAGTTTTTACTTATACCTGATTTTCCTACTTAAAAAAATCGCGATAAGAATGCTTAATTTTTCATCAACCGAGGAAATTCGATTACCACAACGAATCTGTTTTCTCTGTGTATATAACATTTATATGTATTGTATGTTTGAATGAATGCACATATGTATACTTAATGATGTATGTATGTATGTACATACGTATGTTTAGTTTGTAAATAGATTTTCAGTAAATGTGTATTATATTGGTATATAGAAAAATTGTATGAATTTGTTTTTACATTCATCCATAAATACGTACATAGAAAAATTCGATGAACAACATATAACCATTTACATTTGCATTCACATACATTCTTACATATGTATGTATAAATTCAATAGTGTTTGTGTTATTGTTTTAGTGTTAGCTTTTTAATTATAAAATATTTAAATATAAACTCACACTTGAATAAACTAACATGGCACTAAGGTGTGATTTTTTAGCCTGACTAACATTTTATTTGCAAGTATTTTTCGCTAATGGATGCTGGCAATAAAAGCAACGACAAATTATTTTATCAACTATTTCAACAATACAAACAACAATGGCTCAGCGTTATAAAAATAAAACTTCAATTAGCATTTGAACAATTGAAATGATTGAGCCTTATAAAAATTGCATAAGAATTTTCGATTGGTTACAAACATATATGAAGCTGTTACATTTATTTAAAATCAATCAATTAAAAACATTTTTTTAGTCTTTTCGAAAAATTAATATTATTTAGTACAATATTAACAATATCGCAGACCTCTATAAAAAGGGTTATTTAGGAATATAATATAACAATATAAACGTAAATATTAAATCTTATATGAAAACTAGAGTCCGACCAAACTCATAATTTCGTTCGGTACCGAACTCGAACTTCGGTAAATTTAAAAGTTCGGCCGAACCTGAAATTTGTTCGGTTTTAAAGTTCGGTGAACACGAACTTTTTTCTTAAATGAAAAATGAATTTATGATTAAAAAGTAACATTTAAAACCAAAATATGAACATCTGAAAGATTTTTTGAAGAGGGTCTTTAATTAGCAATTGTGTCAATTATCAACTAATTCCGAATTCCAGAGTGATAACCGATTATGGCCTATATAGGCTAGGTTATTGAAATAAAGAATTTGAAATTAAAATTAATTAAATTTCTAATAACAAACCATTTTTGTGAAATGCATATATATTAATACTTTTGTTTTTGGTTTTTAAACGATTTATTGACAATGATATAATTCTCTGTAAGAGCACGCCGAGAAAAATATGGTTGTGGTTAAAATTATGATTTTAGTCTATTTAAAATATCATATTATGATTAAATACCGTCAAAATATTTCATCATGATATTTTTGTATTTATCATAATATTGTTATACATGATCATATTATGATCCAAGGTGATCAAAATTTCGTTTTAAATACGTATCGAAATAAAAATGAATTTTATCGAATTAGTAAAGTTATAGAGTTTCCAAAAAAATAAAAAATTTATATAATATATTTACAATACTTAACACAATTCGCAAATTTCAATTTGCATTTTTAAGCATGTAGTAATTTTCTAAAGGCATGTCCAAATGTGAACCGATTTTGTCCATTTTGAATACCAATCAAACTGCTACAATAGCTTAGGTCCTATCGTTCTTTCAAGCGACTGACTGACAGACATGTCTAGATCGTTTGAGAATAAGGATCTAGATGTTACAAATGTGATCAAAGATTTATAATCGAAACTAGATAATTCAAATTAAATGTTTCTCTTTTCTTAGCTTTTTAATCACTTTCTGGTTAACAGTTTTTCAAATAACCATTATATGTTACTAGCTATACCCAGTGTGCTTTGCTACCCTAAAATGAATGTAAATAAAACAACACATTACGATTTCGAAAATTCTAACTATAATAGTTTTTAGCTAGCCTCTATCTGTTATATTTTCTCAGATAAACTTATTTAATTTTTTCTTAATATGGAAGGTGCCACGCCCATTTTGTCCGAAAATAATCCTATGGATGTTATACATACAAACACACATTAATGTTTATATATATGTATAGATGTTTTTACAAATAACCATTATATGATATGTTGTTATACAATATCTGCTGCTATAACAACAAATTACTTACAATGTTTAGTAGTTATGTTTTTGCAAGGCAAATTGAAATTTGTGGTTTGTGTCAGTATGTAAGTTTTCTCTATTTAAGTATATATCGAGGGACTATGTTCAATAGTCTCTATCTGTCATTTTCATTAAAATAATATTTTGATGGCAAAATATCCAGAAAACTATACCTAACTATTTTTTTTTTTGCAATTTTATATCAATTTTTAAATTTCTCTACCTTAAAAAAAGAAAAATTCTGAATACAAAACTCTCTATCTTATCCAAAAATTGCTTCAAACTCTAAATATTTGAAATCGGTTTAATAATTTTCGAGATATTGTTCATTTTGATACAAATTTGATTAATTTCCTTGCCGTGTTTAACCTGATTTTGGACCAAAACCTCATAATCTGTTACTGTATATTGATATAAATCTGTTAATATATATTGATATTAAATCAAATATTTCTATGAAAAACTCTCTATCTGAAGGTTGTAAACAATTTTCATAGAAAAAAAAGCTCTATCTTACATAAATTTGTAAATAATTTTGCAAGTATGTAATGCAAAATTTAAAATTTTTTATATAAAGATTTATAGTATGGTCGTAAAAATATATTGTCGAAACTTAAAAATATTCACGAACTAGCGAAATAAACAGTGTTTTTCTCCTGAAAACTAGTGTTATTTAAGGTAGATAATATTAAGTATAGTTCCTCAATATATTTTTTTTAGAAACTGAAATTTTACTGATTTAGTAAAATTTATTTTGATACATATTATTTATGATTAAATAAAATTACACAATATGATATTTTAAAATTGTTTCAATAATCATAACAAATTTAGACTACAATCATAATTTTAACCATAAATGTTGCTTTTAGAATGGTTTTCAGAACCAAGTTTTTTCTCTGCGTGTATATGTATCTAATTATCTGTGTACATAAAATTGATATGTATGAAAATACATACATCCATATGTACATATGATCATCTAATATCAAAATTTATTTTTATTAGTTGCTGTTTTTTTTACATTTTAGTTGATGTTTGTTTTAGAAAACAAAGTATTCCAATTTAATTTTTTGTTGCTTTTCATCAGACATATAGTATGAGTATTGAATATGTATGTATGTATGTAATGAGTGTTATTTATGTATGTTTACTTTAAATTAGAGTCATCTCTTCTTTTTCGATTATTTTATATTAAGTACGATATTAAAAAATACAACAGGAGGTTTTTTGAAACAAATAAAATATATTTGAACAAAATAATAATTTCGTATAGAATCAATATAATAAATAATAAAACTTATATGTATTAAAAATTAATAATAATTTTATTACAACTTTTATATTCGAAATTTTTGGTGTTCCCTATACGTTCTATCCATAATAAGTATTGTCATATTTTAATCACTTTCAACTAGTATCCACATCAGAGCAGTCCAAAAATGTAGATTTTATTTGGATTGGTATTACTTTGTTCATAAGTGTCTAATATGAACTAGTGTTAAATTTTATTCCAATCGGACAACGGTAAACCGTGTCAAAAATCGATTGAAAATTGTAAAAATGAGTAAATAATTGTACTGGTTTTAATACTTTAATCATATTGCTATTAAAAGTATGTGTATATTCTTAACATTTCAACAAATTCTAATCATACATTTTTTTGTTATTTACTAATTTACTAATTTACATATTTATACTCAGATGCATATTACTATCATTTTTAATGTTCTATTCTTCGGGATAGTTAATCCAATTTTTTGTGAATTGACTTTAATCATACAATACACAAAACAAATATAAATTTCAATTAAGTTATATATTTTTTGTTCTCGCAAATTCAATTTGAACGTTGTGTTGTATACGTAAATAATGCCGCAAGTTGCGCCAATGTTCACACAAACAGTACACAGAGAAAACAGATTCGTTGTGATAGCCGAATTTGTTTCCAATCGAATTCAGTCGGTTCTAACAACTATCCCAAAATTCGATTGTAATTATTGTATAATTCGGTTAGTATTACTGAATATATGGCGTACACAAAAATTTTTAATTATTATTTTGTAATCTGGATTGAAATTATTGGTATTAGCAACTGAAATATTATTTATAGAAAAACAATTTGTGGATTATGTGTATTTGAAAATATATTTATTTTGTGTAAAGTATTTACAATAAAATATAAATATGTATAAACTTACAAAACGTATAAATATAAAATAACTTCTCCCCTTTTGCTTTGAGATTTTCATGGTAATAAATAGGGATTTTGCTCTTGATTCTGCTCAACATTTTCAAAGGAACACTATCTTTCCACGCCTTTCCGCTGCTGTGAAATTATTAAAAATTATAGAAAAATAACACAAAATAGATTATAAGATATAAAATACACCAAACATTACCTTTTTTTATCCAAATTTCTGCATTAATTTATCCTCAAATGTAATTGAGTTTTTTATATTATAAATTCGTTTTATTTTATTTATTTTTGTATACGTCAACTATAATTACCAATTAATCGGTTCTGAACATCGAATTTGGTTCCTTTAACCGTAATTAAATTTTAAATAATTACTTCAATTGATAATTGGTTGCAGTGCTCAATATTTTTTACTTTCTACTGTTTTTCGGCTGTAGCGACTAATATTTGATGTTCTTACGTTTTAATCCTAAATAAAAGTCGGCTGCATTTACTGAATTGCCAAATGAATTTAATAACCGATACAATTCAGTTCAAATTATTGATTTAGAAATTGTTAAAACCACAATTCGATTAGTATTATTGTTTTTTAATACTGAATATAGAAAATCAGTTAAGTATACAGTTTTTCAATAACAGCGATACAATTTTAATTAGTTTAACTAAATATTTATCATGGTAACCGATTTCCCATCGATCTGTTTTCTGTGTGTAGGTATACATATGTACATTAGAGTGCTCCAAGCTTGTATGAAGGAAAAAAAATTATCCTACAGGCCGTCCCCCCTAGAATTGTTCTATGGGTTATAAAAATAAGTCGTGCAAAAAATTAGGTCAATAGGATTACGTTAACTTGTGCCGCAACGGCTCTGAAGTTTGAAGATGCATTTACAAGGGGAAAATATGCAATTTTTTCAGTTTTCATAAAAGTTTTGTCATTAAACAATTTGTTTTGCATTTTATTTTCGAAAGAATCGTAATGTACACAAAATTAGCGTTACAAAAAGATAAAAAACACAAAAATTGGTTGAATAATGTAAAAGTTCTTAAAAATTCCCCAGGCCATTATCGTGTTTCAGAGCACTTGAATTCGAAATGTGATAAAAAAATAAAAAATTTTTGAAAATATTCTAATAAAACAATTGTATTACTTAAATACATCTGTAGTTACTTGAATATGAGTTTTTGTCCTTATAGAATAACGTAAACCTGTTCTATGGTCGAAAAATTTTGATATTTTTAACGATCGTTTTAAAATTCAAATTCTTGTTTTTTTGATACTTTGTTAAACAAATTTCAATATTTTTGGGAGAACTCATAGGGATTTAATGACAACAGATTAGGGAATAAAACAGTAAAAAATTAGATCAATACCTCTTATAGTTTGCCTGTACCTGCAATTTGAATTCAGCGGATTTCGAGAAAAACGCATTTTTATGTAATATTTTGCAAAATTAGCCTTTTTATTATATTATTGTGTATTTTAAATGGAACCCTTTTGTAACTTTCCACATATTTCTAAATAAAAATCAAGAGTTTCATGCAATTTGGACGCCATTAACCCATAAACTTTAAAGGTCAAAGGTGAAATTTTGTAATATTTGCAATTTTTGATGGAAACTAGTCGAAATTGTTTCTATTTTTAGGTAGATTATCATAAAACTTAACAAATACATTTATTAGCAACCGATATTTACAACAGTAGTGAAAAAAAATAAATTAAAATTCGAAACATAGTTTTTTTGGAGCACTCTAATGTACATATTAGTACATACACATCAGGGTGGCCCTGTTTGTATGGGGAAAAATAAAATTTCGTTTTTCGAAATTAAATCTACACACATTTTATTTATTTTTTTAAGCAACGTTCAATCAAAGTTCAGTATTGTAAACAAAAACATTCAAAATGTTATTTATAATGAAATCACTACAGCAAATTAAATGATAAAGTAATATACATATATATATATATTAACAAAATTAAAATTTTAAGAAATATGAAAAAACTAAATAAACCTTAAAGTGTACCTTTTTATGATTTACACTGAGTATCAAAAATGAGAATATACCCGTGACTTATTTTGTTTTATTATTTATTGCCATCATCAACTGGTACTGATGTTTAATATTACCAATTAGCGGCTTCAGAGTGCTATATCGATTTTTGTTGTAATTATTGAATTGTTTGATTGCAAAGCTGTATTGATTACTAATAGCATTAATTAAATTTTTAATTAAATGCGAAAATTCGTTAAAATAAAATATTAGGAATTTTTTTAATTTACTCCAAAATCATACCATCCTACTTTTTTATGTTTTCAACATGTTGCGCTGTTAATGTATTTCGCAAAAACCTTAAAATGTTGTAAAATTTTTAAATTACAAGTGAAGGTATATTTTTTGGACTGATTTGTTTTTTTAATTAAACCCATTTAATTTTGGAGTTTATTGAAAAATGTGTGTTAATTATATAATCAAGTTGTATTCTATAATACTACAATTTCCTAATAACTTCCAAGAAAATAACAAAAAAATTAAAAATGAATTTATACTATGTAGTGAAAAAATAAGGTCTTTTTCAGTACTTCCATGAAGTAAATTTCTCTTCCTTTGGCTTTATTGGAAGTTCTTATTTTGCTGGGAGAAGTACAACACCAAAATTTTTAAACAATTTCTAAAGTTATGCTTTTAATTAACATATTAGTATTTGATTTGAGCGTCTGTTACATAAAAAATGATAAGGTTCAACATTTGAAACTCTAAATCTTAAGATAATGATATATGTATACGATGTTTAACTTGAGTAGAGAAATATGTGTGAATTTCATCAACTGCTTAACATGTTTTATACCAACCATCAAAAAAAGGGGTGGTTTGTCATTCCGTTTGTAACACCCAAAAGTATTGGTTCTAGACCCACCTTAAAGTACACCAATCGGTTCAGAATCATTATCTTAGTCGATTTAGCTATGTCCGTCTGTCTGTTTGTCCATGTTAACCTTGTGCGCACAGCCTCCCCACTATAGTGGTGTAGGGTATAATGAGTTAAAAGCTTTTATCATAGTATTTTTATTTACCATAATATTGTTTGTTATACATGACTATATTATGATCCAATATGATCAAAATGTTAAAAAATATGTATCGAAATCAAATTTATTTTAATTACTGAAACAGTAAAATAACAGTTTCTAGAGAAGTAAAAAACCTACATTACACTACATGATTTACAAATTTCAATTTGATTCACATCTCATTTTTTAACACATTTTATTTATCATTATTTTAAACTCATTTTATTGTCACCTTAAACAACACACACTCACAAAAAGTAATATGTAGGAGGTGTGTGGCTAAAGTTGTTTCGTTGTTGTAGCGACAGACAAGAACAACATAACATACAATTGGTTTATAACATATAGCAACATTACATATAATGGTTACTTGTAAATTTAAATATTTGTTAGTAACATAATATGTTTTCATCGTTACCATTAGTTAATTATTAAAAAAAAAATATTTTTCAGTGAATCATACTCAAATTTATAATTGCCATGAACATGATAATGATTACAGTAACAGCAATATTGTTAATATAGAATTAAAATAACAATTATATATTTTTGATAACAATATATTGTTACAGAGAACATAGTTTAGTTATAGTAACCATGTCGAAGTATGTGTTTTCTCTGCGTGTAGATACATTAATTTTAATTGTTGGAGTGTAAAATTTAGAAGGAACTTATTTTTTGATATTTTTTTTTATCATCAATCAAAAAGTCGCGCTTTTTGGATTTTATAGGACGATATGTAACCAAAAATAGAAAACGCATTCATATGTGCATTTTTGCAGTTAACTGAATTATAAGGCTTTAAAAATATCCCTCATTTAATTGTAGCGGGAATAATGGAATTATTCTCAATTAATTTAGCGAATACGTTTTCTAAAACTTCCCTTGAACTATTTCCGATGTTCCAGAACCGTTCCAAAGCATGAATGTTGACTCCATAACTGAACCAGTTTCGAAGTGACAACTTCAAACAAAAATCGAAGACTTATTGCCAAAGTAGAACGAGTACAGGCTATAATCATACGTTGTAGAACTAGTTGTGGAACTAATACAATTTTACTGGGAAATAAAAACCCATGCAAGTATATATATTCTGGGTCTATTGAAAACACTTAAATTATCTGTGCAAATATGCACAGATAATTTAAGTTAATGCAGGTTGTTTAGTATTGAAAATAGGTCTCCATCAGAAAATGACTTTAACGTTCATAATAATAAGAAACTATGTAATCCTTCCTAAAATCCCTGTTTAGACAATTTTCATATGCATTCCAACACATCAATAATAGTTTAGCCGCCTAGTAATTATTGTAATTGAAATATACATAATTTTAAGATTGATTAAAGTTCATTAAACAGTTATTCCAATCAATTTTACAAAAACATTTTTTTAATTAGTTAGGAAAATCAAAAAAGTTTAACTAATGAAATAGTTAAAGTTTAGCTAATGAAAAATATACTGTATATTATTTACTTCAAAATTTAACTTAAGTAATCTTTGAATACAAAGCAAATGAAAGTATTAGAAACCGGGTTTTAAAAAGCAAAAAAACGGGTTATTCAATGTTCGGAATGGCAAAATATAACACTCTTAGTTGTTTTTTTTTTAATAATTAGCAATTTAAAAACCACTTGGTTGACCGGGAGTCGTTTGGGTTGTTTTTTAATATATAAATCAGCCGATCATCTTTGGCGCCAATTCCGGCTTTATCATAACACTTCCTAAATAATAAAGATTAAAGGGAGATTAAGGTCGAAAAAAATAGCTTTGGACACACAAATACGACATTTTATGGACAAGAACAACCATTCAACAGACTTTTCACATAACGGGAACATGCATAATTTAATTTTGGATGGAAAAAGTAACTCATTTGTTCTCGATTCAAATAGGGCCACGCTAATGTAAGTTGTACATATACATATGTATTTATATAAAAACGTTTGTTGTTATGTATATGTTTTGAGTGTTTGTACAACTATATTTAAACGGAATTGTCGTTTAAATGCGTAACAATAAATAAATTATAATAAATTTATTTTTCAGATTTTATATATTTATGTTATTAATTTTTAAAATAATCACAAATACGTTGCATAAATACAATTAAAAAAAAAATCTATCCAACAAAGTTTACTGTTCATTTCAGGCTGTATAGAACATGACACATCCCAGCTAGCATTGTTGGATGATCAATCAGTAAACTGATATTTGAAAAAAAAAACTGATTATTTGAAAAATGTGTAGCAATCATAAATTGATCATACTGGTGTTTAAAATATGATGGTTTCAAAAACCTATTTTGTGATCATATTTCGAGCAGTTGGAAGATCTAAAATTGTTTCCTTTGTAATTGTTTTTGTTTGGAATGGAACAGCAAAACTTACACTTAAAAATTATTTTGTGTCAAGAAAATTAAAATTATATTATGCCTTTTTTATAAAATTTTCATATGTTTAATAATCTTCCACGAACGATCATTAATCTAGAAAGGTACGAATAGGGTACTATTTTTCCCAACGAATGTATCATTAATGATCGCATATTTCATCATTTTATTCGTTCAAAAGAGTCTCAAATGATTTGAATGTTTAAAAATTTCAAAAAATGGTAGCTGGGATACACATGTATATGTATGTATATACACACATATTTTGGTCTTGTGT
Source organism: Lucilia cuprina (assembly GCF_022045245.1). Taxonomy (NCBI): domain Eukaryota; kingdom Metazoa; phylum Arthropoda; class Insecta; order Diptera; family Calliphoridae; genus Lucilia; species Lucilia cuprina. Next base: position 448,795 of record NC_060952.1, read on the forward strand.
ATTAGAGTGCTACAAATGTTAAAGGTTTATGTAATGTGAAAATGTTGATTAGATTTTACAACAATTACATCTAAATTACATATACTGGCAGCATTCAGATTTTTAAAACATTGAAATGCAAAACCTTTTACTTTAAAGTCAATTGGAACATATATACGTAACATAAGTAACAAAACCATTCTACAGAGATATTTTTATTGATCTAAAACTAGAGAATTAACAATTATTTTTAAAATTTTGATCAGGCTACTATTCATTCAGACTTACGTAATGTATTAACAATCAACATGCTCTGCCGACTCTTATCGGTATAAAAATGCGCCTCAATACATTGTGACAATAAAATTAATTATTATTTATAATAATAACAATAATCAACATCATCTACATGATTGTAATGTTCACGAAATGGTGGATATTACGGATACATTTGATTATATTTTGGCTTTTACTGGCCAGCATAGCTTGGCATTTATGTGACATTGATTTGTGCTTTTGTCGTGTTTGTATGAGAACAATTTGTTATTAATAATTAGTTTTCATGCAAATACATTTTAATCGCATATAGAGTAGAGTTTCCCGTTGACCATTTTTATAGGAATACCTCTTAATGTACTAAGTAATTATTAAAAAAAAAATATTGTTTTTAATCAAAATATTCTGAAATGGATAAGCCAAATAAACATTTTTTACATTTTTCGGTAAAAGCTAAAAATTACCATAATTTTGACAACTATTTTGACAAATTGTACTGAGGACAGGATTTTCAATTTCTAGTAGGAAACTAAACTTCCAATTGATCTATTTAAAAATGCCTTTCCTTAGGATACTCTAATATACAGTTCTCTATCGAAAATTCGAAAACATTTAGATTTATTCAAATGTTTGAATACTATAGATTCATATGAAGTAACATACATCCATATGTACATATATATGTATGTACATTAACATATATATGTTTATTTATGTGTACGTGTGTTCATTTATTTGTGTCACCATTTTTGGTATTTTTATTTCCTCATTTTTTGTATTGATAGATTTTTAAAATTGTTTTATTTTTATTTTAAATAATAAAATAAATAAATTTAACATGAGCATACTTTTTAATTAATTGAATGCATTATATGTTTCAATGAGAAATATGTATTCACAGTGAAATACATTAATAAATATGTACACATATACATACATGTACCGTAGGTTGTCCCGTGGATCACTTTTTTGTAGGTTTACCTCTCAAAAGACGTGTCGACCATGCATTCTCATATAAATTTTGAAATATATAAATCGATACTCTTGTTACTTTCGAAACAATTGTCCCATTTATTAAATACAACATATATATTGAAATTTATTTATGTATATCGCTTCATAGCGATATTAATATGAAGATATGTAAGATGGGTAATATTTTGAAAGAGGCATTTAACGAGGTCTTAAGTATGGACCGTACTCTTTAAATGAAGTATATTAATTTTTAAAACCAAATCAATTTTGTCCTATTTATAAAACTACAAAACTTGTAAATGTTGAATTTTTGAGAACCATTTAAAAAAAGGCAAACAAATTTAACATATTGTACTGAGATCAAGATTTTCAATCGCAGGTAGGAAACTGAGGTCCTTTTCAAAAAAATATTTGTTATTTTTCTCGTGTTAGTACTTAGGCTGTTCCTCGGGACTCTCTAATGTACAAGTATGAATTTATATGTTTGTAATATAAAATTATTAAAATAATTATTATTTATTGCGGTCTTTTAGTCTCATTATTTTGTTATGTATGGACAGTGACTTTCAGGAGTGTTTACAAAACCATTAAATTAAAACAAAAACATATAGAAAAAATCAATTATTTATATGTAAAAAATGAAAAATTGAATAAGCCGTAAATAAAATAATAATAAATAAATGAATACAATTTTTGTGGACTCTTTTGTTGTCCTAGTGATACGTATAGGGTTGACAGCAGTAAATGATGTTTTATGTCTTTAGTCGATTAAATTTTAAAATTCTACAAACGAATGATGAATAAACATTTTTGTTCGAATAAAATTATAAATCGTAAATAACATCTAATTAATTATACTAAAATTCGTTATTTCTTAAATGAAAATAATAATTAATAATTAAATAAAAAATAATATTAAAAAGTAAGAGTGTTATATTCGACTGTGCCGAATCTTATTGTGAGCGTCAAATTCATTTTCTGTGGGAGACCTTTTGTGGGCGGTGCGTTTAATTGTGTACCGATCCTCATAAAATTAGGTAGAAAGATTTTTGCTCTTAAGAAAATTACTTATATAGAGGGGTATGGACTTATTCTCATAAATTTTTTTTGAGAGAATTTGTCTCATATAAGATTTATTTATGTACTCGCATTTTTAAAACAGTTTGACTGTAACGGCTGTTTTGCGGGTGGCCACTTGTATGGGAGCTATACGAAAATGTGGACCGATATTTTGTAAGAAAACTGTTTGCATTTTTTAATCTTAATACATTTCAAACTGCCAAATGTTTTAGATTTTCAGACTGTAATACATTTTCAAATAATACTTTTACCTTTTAAAAGAAAACATTCTTTAAACACATATTTCTTCAAAAGGTCGAACTAATTAGATTTGGAGCTAAATTTAAATGAAGATATAATTTTATTGTGATTAATTTGATATCATTTTCATGAACTGTTACAAAATTAGATTCGTATTATGATTTGAAAATAAAAATAAATATTGAAATGATGTTTTAATACATAATTTTTTTTATATACATACCTATTAAAATTAGTTTCCCATGAAAAACATCGTTTGATAGTGTAATTGCTTAATAATAAATGTTATCTCATTATTGCTTAATTATAAACGTTATAATCAGGGAAACCAAAATATGCAAATGCATGTTTTTTGTGGTGCGTCGTATGGACTCATGGATATGATATTTACACGTTTCAGACTAATTTGAGAATTTTGGCATCGATTTGTTAGAGCATATTTTTGCATATTTTATCCATAAGAGCATAATTTTGCATGATTTGACTTTTTAGCATATTTAAGGCATATTTTCGAGTTTTTAGAGCATATTTTACTCTTTTAGTGCATATTTTGATGTTTTCGCTTTTTTTTCGTTTTTATACATTTTTAATTTTCTTTTCAAAACTTTATTTAAAAAAAAAAAAATAAAATTTGTTTTAATTTTTTTTTTTTTAAATTTTTTAGCCTATTTTACAATTTTGAAAAAATTCGAAGCATTATATTTTAAATCGGACATAAAACCGATTACTTTTGATTTCATGAGACCAATCAATTTTTTTAGTTTAAAAAACTAATTATTGGAATTTATGACAACGCCGATTAAAATGTCAGTTTAAAAGCTATGAATACAATTGGAAGAAATGTGTCAAACTTTGTCGTTTGAAATATGTTTTTTGGGGACCAAATGGTTTCATGTTATTTATTGGTTATCTGAACGTAAAACGGAATTCTATTATACTAGTTCTTCAAACTATGGGATGAAACATTTATAAAAAATGTTGTAGTATATAGAATATGACATTAAACATTTATTATTTCATTACAATTTCAGTCTTTTTGAGCTTTTCAATGTTAAAAAATAATAAAAAAAAATTATTTTTGGAGCATATATTTTAAATTTTAAGAGCATATTTTGAGTTTTTTACGGCGTATTTAAAGCGCTTAAAATACATTTTTTAGAGCATGTTTTCGGTTTCCCTGGTTATAATAATTAATTTCAAAGACGCTATCCCTTGAGATCATTATCACGGTTCAAAATAAAACAAAGTAGAATTGATATAGTCTCGAGACATAAAATATTCACCATCACCTAGAGATATAGCATACAAAGGTTATATTGCAGATCCCATCCCAGAGGCAAATAACTGCTTCTAGAGGGCTTACAGCATAATTCGGAATAATTATTTTATGACGTAAACTTTGACAGCGTTCATGAATTTTCATTAAGATGTATTGATTCATATGAAATGCATGTGGTATTAAATAAAATCCAGTCTAATGCTTGTGGTGTTGGTGATATACAATAACATTTTTACGCAAGGTTGGCAACCGTTTATTAGTGCGCTCATAATTTTTACATAGAAACATTTAATTACAACTTTAATTCATTCAATAATAAATTAAAAGTAAAAAAGATATTCGAATTCGGATTCAATAGCTAGCAACATTTTCAGGGGTGTTCACAATGCTAGCAACAAATTCTTTTTAAAACACGCGATTATCTTTCGGCCACAATATCAATATTTGATTTTTTACACATTTTTCTTAATTTTCTAATAGTTTTTTATATAATACGCATAAATTTTCATTCATAATTTTTGTTTTTAAAATTATTATAAATTAAACGTCAACAAATTTTACATACAAAATGAAACTGAAATTCAAGTATGTTAAGACAAAAACAAATTGTTGCAAGCATTGTGAATGTTCCTTAACTCATTCGGTTCATACTTTATGGTTCTCTAAAGTAGGGCATCTCGGGTACTTTTGTTCAAAATTAGAATTGTTGATGGCTGAATAACTTTGGAACCAGTTGTCCGTTATCAGTCATTAGTTTTAACAAATGATGTTTCGTTCGACAGGTCTTCGTTTACTCGTTTTTGGCATTTCATTAAAATTGCACGAGTCCTAAAGGACCATATAGTGAAAAATGTACTTTATCCTTGACTATCCTAAAAATGGATATTTTATTTTTCTTGTAATTGTGATAAATTTATGTACAGCCAATAGTAATAACAACATATCATTATATAATTATACTTTTCGCGTCAGAGTTACTCTCTCACCCATCTCTTGTAATGTAAATTTTTAAATTAAATTAGAAGCTGTAATGATGAAACTTTTTTGACGAGGCATTTTACACTTTTTATAAATATGTTTCACGACAGGAATAAGGTAGCTCAGCTTTACTGATGTCACAAAAGTGGCACTTTTAATAAACAAACTAGTACATTTTGTTTTTGGTATTAGACTCTATCATCCGAAATCGGAATGATCAGCAAAATTACAATCATATACATATATCCAAATGTCGAGCGTTTTCTAATGTGTTCCTTTACTAATATTGTAACTTTAAAATATTTATTAACATTTAATAAAATTATAAAAAGTGCTACGTGAGATATTTATTTTTATACATTCAACTAGGAATGATCAGATTTTTATTCCTACAATAGATGACTCGATTTTTAAAAGGTGCTCATTACAACTGCACATAATTAGAATCATTTATTTCACATAACATTTTTCGCAAAAAATTAACTGAATATTTTAATCGGAACCAAAATTGATTTGATTTGATATGATATTACGTATGGTCATTTAAATTGTTTAATTAAGTTTTTTGCTGCAAATTTGAGGCTGTTTAGTAATAAAAAACAAGTAGGAAAGTATAGTCGGACATGGCCGACCATATAATACCCTACACCATGACTATATTTTAATTTTTTTTATAAAGAATCTTTTTTGTTGAATATTACCATAATTCCAAAATATTTAAGCAAATATTAAGCAAAAATGTCTAAATGAGTCTTTATATAGGTCATATATGATCGGCCCATATTCGGTAAATTTGGGAAAAGGATATATTTTTAAATAACAGTTAATTTTGTTGAGTTTCATTGCGATACAAATGATTACAAGTCAATTTTAGACGTTTAAGACATTTTTTGAAGGGGGGTTTGTATGGGGGCTAGGGTCAAATAAGGGCCGATCCTTACGAAAATCTGCAGTGTCATTTATACTTATATAAGACTTATTTGTGCCAATTTTTTGAGAGATAAAATAATATTTGACGTAATTATGGCATAAAAAGTTCAAATCAAACTAGGTGAAATAATGGACCGATTTCAACCATTTTCAATAGGCTTCGTCCCTGTGCCAAAAAATATGCTTAATCCAAATTTCATCAAATTATCTTGAAAATTGCGGCCTGTACCTTGCGCACAAGGTTTACATGGACAGCCAGCCAGCCGGACAGACGGACGGACATGTCTTAATCGACTCAAAAAATGATTCTGAATCGATCGGTATACTTTAAGGTGGGTGTTGGACCAATATTTTTGTATGTTACAAACATCAGCACAAACTTATAATACCCTCCCCACTATTGTGGTGTAGGGTATAATAAGTTTATATACATATGTACATATGTAAGTATGTACATAGAAATTTAAGGGTTACTATTAATGTTACTCATATCTTATCAATTGTAATATTTTATAATAAATTAAATTAAATCGTCAGAAATTTTTTTTGATGAAAAGCCCTATATATGTACCTACATATGTATAATATACATATGTGTGTATAACACATGTAAATTGTACATGGCTATGTAAATGAATTTTAAAATTCATTTTGATTGTCCTGTCAATGCTGCAATATGAGTAGTCAGTAAACACAGCTTTCGCCACAACAATCATCCAAGTACTTTAAGCATTCAAGCATGCAACCAACCAAAAGCCATTGAAATGCAGCAGCCAACAGCGTCATTTCCGTTAGACAGTCAAGATGCAAAGACAGCTAAACAAACATCATCAATATTTACGTCTCGGTAACGGACGACATTCTTCTACTGAGATACGTTTAACGACTAATACACTTAAGAAAAATTCTGTCTATCCAGGTAATAAACAAATTATGTACGAGAATATTGTCAAATTGAAAATGTGCTTCTATGATAAACCGTTTAAATTTTATGAATACAAGGGTAGATTTTGAACATCTACATACATATATATTAAATAATAAAGGAATAAATTTCTGTCTTAGGAATCGAATGTAAGATCATTATTTTCTCAGTGTTATTCATATACAAAATAAGTGTAAGAAAAAACGAATGTTTCTAATACTGACAAAAGAATGAAAAAAGGAAACAAAAGCTTAAGCTACATACATATGTATGTATGTATGTATGTATGTATGTATGTATGTATGTATGTATGTATGTATGTATGTATGTATGTATTTATTTATGTATGTATGTATGTATATATGTAAAAGTCGGAACATGAAACAAGTGTTGTTTCAGAAGAAAACGGATAAACTTAGAAACCAACTAACTGTTTTAAAGCTGTACGTAAGCCATCCACTCGGAAGTCCTCAAAGCAAAGGGGTATGAACCGTAAGCGTTTAGCAATTAAAAATAAACACTGACCAGAAGACATGCTGAGCTATTTCTGGATAGATATGTAAAGTAAAAAAACATACATACATACATACATACATACATACATACATACATACATACATACATACATACGTACAGACGATCTCTTAATGGTAAACTTAACATACCTCGAATCCTTAAGGCATTGTCCTGTAAATAGATTTCACTTGCTCCTGTCATTCAGTTAGAGTTTGACACAGGGACGGAATCACAAGTGGAGGTTAAATAACTGCAGGCAATATCCGATGAGCCTTCTATTACAAGTGCTGACAAGAAGAAATCTGTGAATTACAAATGCACCAGCTGTGTTGATTTTTCCTTTTCATTTTACAATGATTCTTATTTATGAAAAAGTTAAAAATTCTTGATAAGATTAAATTTAAAGCTTAAAAGAAGCCAGAGGGTGCTCCCCATGTTCTGGTACATAACATTTAACATTTGTATGTGAGTCTGTGCGAATTATTTTTGATTTATCATATAAATTAGCGGCATACATATGAGGCAAGCAACCACCCTTGTACATATTGCATGTTATAATAACTAAAAACAGCAACAACAAAAAGGATTAAAATTAGTGAAAAAGGATTTGTGTGCGAACGGAATTTTTATCATTTGTCTAATACGTCAGTACTTTAACATGTTAATAAAGCCAACAACTACATGGCAAATAAAACAACTTAAGCAATCACTTGTTCATTTGAAAAAAATACGATTATTTCTGGCAATTTATTTTACAAAACATTCTATTCTTTATTTAATGTACCTTTTTATTTCTCTCTCGCTCTCTATCTTGTAACAAAATGTTTGTTTCCGATCTGTATATTTCCTTTTTTTAGCTGACAATGGAGAATTCAACAATATACAAATATTTACCCAATTTCTTTATGGTTTGCTTTTGTTCGCTGTAAAAAAGGCATTAGATCTTTTAAATTGTAGAATCATTTAACCAAAACGAATTATCCGTTGTTCCTTCAACAAAGGCCCGGATAAGAACCGAAAACTACCTTAACGGAAGCAAAAGATACAAAAAAAAAAAACTAAATGATCCACAAGCACCCTTGACTTTAAAATTTTTAAATAAAATTTTTATTTTCTTTTTGTTTATTTGTATGAATGGATGTTCAGTATAAGATAAACTATTGCAATGAAAAAAGTCATGGTAATACACACAGATACATACGAGTAAATACAATGTATCTGTTCCTAAAATTCTATGAATGGAATCTATACACTGAGTCTGCGTACGTACATTTGAAAATATCCCGCAGAGCCTTTCAATAAGTTTAAACAATAGTCACAAACAAATTGAATTACACGCCTTTTAAATTAGATAATGTAAGACAATTACTTATTGCTGCGACAACAATAAATGCATATGTATGTATTTATATTTATGTACATGAACATGTACATTGACCTTTATTGTACTTATTTTTGCCAGCCCTTCGTGTTTGTGTGAATGTAGTAAAATAATTAGGGGTTTCATGGTTTGTAACGTTGCTTTTGTTAATCAGCAGGACATCTGTAATTGGTATGTGTCTAATGATTTCACGCCAATTCATAATGTCCTTTTTATTGCCCTGTAATACAAAGATCATATTAAATGAAAGAATACTTTTCAAATACAAAGTTATTTATGTTCTTCTCTTATTATGTATTTCTTAGAGGGAGTTTTGTTTTACAAGAAATTGCAGCACGATACCATTTGTATTTATTTTTCTTTAGTTTAAGAGAACTAACGAATCCGGACATTTGTAATTGATGGTAATAATTTTTCATTCATAGTTCTTTGGGAAGAAACAAACAGAATTTTAGAAGTTTTTAGGAATTAGATAGGAATTAAATAATTATTGAATCTGTAAAATAAAAAAGTAAAATACCAAAAGTTTAAAATGTTGTGTAATTCTCATGAAATAATATATATACACACCATACCATAACCCATAACTACTTCACCAAAAATTCGAAATCGAGTTTTTACATACATATGTACACATTTTTTAAGTATTCAAAAGGCATACAATAACAAAGTTATAATTAAGAGTAATGAGTGTTTCATTATTTTATACATTCGAAATAAACATGTATTTGTAAGATCAAAAATAATTTACATAAAACATCAACTGTTTTTAACATTACTTTAGAGTAGAAATACTTCAATTACCCTATATGCAAAGAAGTGTTCGGAAAATTTTGTTTGATCTGCCAATATGAATGAAAGCAAAAATATAAATGTAAAATGCTACCGTCATACGTGACATGATATTTGGAACAGGTAAGAATACCAACTAACAACACTGAGCGTTTATGCATGTATGTATGTATGTATGTATGTATGTATGTACGTTTTTAGTAAAAACACTTGCGGTACTTGTATGAAAAAAGAAGTAGACTATAATTAGCATTCTGATTTTTATGAAGTAAAATTAAGGGAGTGAAATTAAGTCCACAAAAAATTTCAAATTGAAAGTGAAATTGTAACTTCTAGACCAAAAGATAAATTATTTAATGAGGACTAAATAAGTATTTTCTGCTAATGCAAGAATGGGAATCAAAATATTTAGTAATATTTACCAAAATATAGGATGTTGTGTTCCCTACAAAAGTTGTAAGAACATCTAATGTCGTACGACGAATAATAATCACGGTACATGTCAAGATTTGATACTCATGACCTTTGCCTTCTACTACATCATTAGGACCGCGACTTTTAGTACTTTTTTAAGAAAGTTAAAAACGAGTTTTTATTTTATCTTGTTTAATTCTTAATTTTAGCCAGTTTGTCTGCGAATGTGGATGATTGATTAACTTTACACTAGTAAATATGGATGCAATTCGTATTAATTCTAACGAAATGTTAATGTTGGCAAAATATTAAAAACCAATAAAAAGTTATAACAACATTAAATATTAAGTCGTATACATATTGTAATGATTTTCGTGATATAATATCATAAAAAAACAAAAATATAGTCTAATATTGTTGACAATTCACCATAGCTAAATAAAACTTCTTCGACACGTTTCTTTAAAGTAAGTAGAAATATAAAGACAAGTGTTATATTTGTTTTTCAGCAATATTTCATCTTTGACGTAATTAATCATTTTTAAACAGTATACATTAAATGCAATTATGTCTTTAGGTTACAAAAAATAAACATAACTAACGCCTAACTTAACAAACAAATGCTCCGGATATAGGAAATGGAATTGAATGGATTTACATTATCGAACCTTTTGCCTTTTGAAAACGTTTTAATTGTTTTATTCTTCATTATTTGGACATATTTTTTTCTTAAAAAAGTTAACAATTCATTTTCTGTTTTCACAAAAAAGAAAAAAAAATATAATAATAATATTGTTGTTTAGAGTGAACATACATACATGCATGAATAAAAGTACCTATTGTGTATACTTAGATACAAATAGATGGAAATACTAAATGGATCTGTACGTATGTGTTTGGGAATTTTACTTTTGATTGTTTTTTTAAAGACGTACATATGTATTTGATCAGTTGACGTGTGTTATGACTTGTCTTACAAGGGCAGGACTGAACAACAATATTCATTAGGAAACGGTTATTATTTCATTTTATTCTCCATTGTTACAATTTATAATGAAATTGAAACAGACATGAGTTCGAAATACTAAATACATCTATTATGTGTTTTTTGTGTGTGTTGTTGAGTTCTATAAATGATGTGAATAAATGTGTACTATTGGATCACATTTAGATGGAGAATGATGGCGGGAATTTTGTGTTCATCATTTGCTAGATCATCGTGTTTGTTTTTATTTTTGAAAATTTTATTGTTTATTATGTCAACTGATATTGAGGAAAATAAACAGCAGACGGCCTGAAATGGCACAATGACTTTTCTAAGTTTTTTTTTTCAACGATTCCGAACAACTGTTTAAACATTCAAATTGAAAAAAAACAGAATTTCAAAATAACTTGTATTGAATACACGTTCCATAATTTTCAACCATTTAATAACTAACTACATAAATATTTCTGGAATTTACTACGGTTCTTAAATAACACACATTATATACATACTTTAGACATGTCTAATATCAGAAAATTCAAAATTTTTACCGGATTATCTTAGACTTAAGGACCAAAATAGAAGCAAAAATTTATATCTAGGAGTTTAAAATTTGAAAAATATCAAACACTTTTAATTCTAAGAATAACTTATACCAAAATACGTCAAAATGCCCTTAACGACATAAACCTATGAAATGCGTGCAAATTGAATATTGTTAAATGCAATCAACGTTAATGCACCTATTATTCCTAAGAAGTGAAAATTAAAAGTTTTATTTTATTTTATTTTATTTTATTTTATACTTGATACGTATACCTCTGCATATTGAAATTTATATTCTAATTTAAAATCCTCAAATATTTTAAGAAAATTTTATCAACACTGCTATGTACTTTGTATATTCCCATCTTTAAACAATTACATTTGTTGGCCGTGACTGATTGATTGACTGACTGTAACCGATTAAAAGTCTTTTTACAAAAAAAATGAAAATTTTCTTGTTTAAGTGTTTAATCAAATAATTGCACATGTGCTAAGTGCAAACATATTTGGCTTAAATTCAAAACAAATGCCGGTATACATATACTTTGTTGACGTTTGTCTTAATTTTTTTAATGGTAAAACATGACCTAAGAAGCCAGAAAATATGTAGGTATAACAAAAATGGAGGATGATCGGAACAACATTATAAAGAATGTAAAAGTAACTTGAAATTGCATTCTCCTTATATGTTTAGCACATTGCTAAATCTAATTCTATATATAGATGCTACTGATTGTAGCTCCAGCTGTAGATATAGTCAGAACCATAGCAAAAGCTTGTGTTCCGATGTTAAAAGTCAACGATGAATATGGTAAATTCTTGTGTATGAATGTTGAGTGTCTGCATTGGCTGACGCCTTAGTCACTAAAGCAAAGTGAAGCAACAAAGCTAAGTTGAAATATTTGCAAATGCAAACGAAACTGGAGAAAGTTCAAACAGACGAACAAATGAAAAAATAAACAATAAGGAGCACGACACTTTACTTCATGAGCTGCAAGTGTTTCTGTTCATACAATTATACATACACACAAACATTCATACTTAAAATGTATGGATGTGCAGCACTGTTGACTAGACTAAACAAAATGTGGAGCATACAACTACGACAAACTACTCATTACAAAAAAAGCAAACACAAAAAGTACTAGTAGTGCAACCAACCAAAGTACAATTCTTCCTCTTCCTCTCATATGGCACATGAAAAAGTCAGCCATCTATAAGCGGATGATGGTAAAAGCGAAATAAGCTCTACAAGGCAAATATTAGTTGTTGATTTGTATATGGAAAGGAATCACACAGCATCGGTCTGACAGACAAAGAAGAAGAAGTGGGAGAGGATTTGTTACACATTTTTAATTGTACAGTTAAACGGAACTTTTATTTGCTTTAAGAAAACATTAATAATCAAAATTGCAATTATAGCAACAACTAACAGCAGTAGTAAAAACAACATCCACACGTCCTGTTTATTTAAAGGATGGAATAATCCCAGGATAATACCGGATATAAACCAAACATGTAACGAAACAATTTTTTATGTTCATTTGTTGTTTTCATTTGGCAAATGAAAAAAGAAGCACTTGAAAAATATAAAGCAAAAAAAGAAACGTTGTTGAACGCAACAAACGCATGCAATTGTTTACACAACTCACGTGACGCCATCGAGCTTCACTGATTTTAAATTAATGAAATGAGTGTAGGAGTTTTAAAATAAAAAGGAAGCAATAAATGATAAATAGTAGAATATATTCACAAGCCCAATTCTTAAGTGCTAAAATAATATATATATATATATATATATATATAATATATAATATATATATATAATATATATATATATATATATATATATATATATATATAATATATATATTATATTAATATATATATATATATATATATATATATATATATATATATATATATATATATATATATATATATATATATATATATATATATATATATAATATATATTATATATATGTTTTTGATAAACCTATCCGTCTATCTGCGACATGCAACTAACTGCTGTTGTTAGTGAGAACGATGTCAACAGGAAGAAATGATTTCTTGTGCCAATATTTTGCCAGTGCACACAATTTCGATTTGTCGAGAGTGTTGTCGTAGACATGCTATGGAAACCCGAAGCAAGTAGGTAAACATTCCTGTTTTCCATATTTTATCTTCTTTTTTGCTTTTCTCTTCTCTGTAAACTGGTAGACGTCATCGGTTTCGTCCTTGACAAAGTGCTCGCTCAACTTTATGTGTATACACGTAAAAACAATAATAAACCATAGATTTCAGTTTTGCGAATTTATTTGGTTTTCTTCTTTTTCTCTTAAACGGAAACGATTTAGACCCGACCACTACAGTAGTCATTCAATTATAGTTGCAATAGAACATTTTTCTTACCCCCCTTCTTGCATTGCTAAGCATTCCTTCTTCTGTTGAATCATAATCAATAATTATTTACAAACAATTTAAAAAACCGTTTCTCAACTTTGTAAAAATCGATTTTTTAAATTTGCACTCATAAACACAAAGGTATAATCTAAAGTACCGTAAATCTGAATTTTATATTCTCCAAAACCCATATTAAAAACATCACTAGAAATACGTAGGTGATATGTTCAATATACCTAGGTTGTACATATTACACATAAGTGTATGTATTTTAGGGTAGCCCCTTTGGAGTATAAAAAAAGTACAAATATTCCCTCCGAAAATTAAAGCTTTATATATTTTATTTATTATACTGGGACAAACGATGGTTGGTTGGTAGTACAGGATGCGATAGATGTATACGTGTGTCCTTTTGGTCCCTTTATGATACATGTAAGCATATTAAAAAGAAAAGAAGAAGAGGACAAAGAAAGTTGTAGCATGAGATGATAGTGAATATGGATTATAGATATTAATAATAGTAGTAGATGCTGAAACACGGAGATTAAGACAGACAGAAAGAGATTTAGATTAAAGAGTCTTGGACTCGAAAAGCTACTAATCAGTGCTAATTGGAGATTGTTTCGTCAAACCAATCTAATGAAGTCGTTTAGGTTATCTATTTATATTTTAACCACTGGTAAACCTGAGGTGTCCTCTAGAAATCGATATCCTACATATCGAAGTTGTAGAGTCCCCGTACCTACGTACCCATACGAGTACGATGTTTAAATGTCCCTACTCGTTCCCCTCATTTTGTGCCATACCTGATGAGCAATCTTCCTTATGAACATTGCAATTGAGGCATCTACACTGATTTAGGCCACTACAAATTGTGTATATTTATAAAAAATCTTAGAAAAGGACATCACCTAATATTGGCCTAGTTCAAAATTGTGAGAAATGGAACTGAATTTTAATGTTTGGTGGAAATATCATCAATTTCCATTTTAAGGCTACCCTAATGTATAAAATACAGAAAATTATCAAACTACCAACAACACTACTATAGCCATACATAGATTACAAGTCTCATTTTGGAAATGTTATTTTTTACTTTGATTGCGTTCGTTTATACGGAGTAAGGGAAATTCACTTTGCAAATCAAGTGAAATGTTTGCAAATAGAATTTGTCTATGCTTGCCTAAGTGTTTGTCTATGATATATACATATGTACGTATGTGTGCATATACATATATATGTATAAGTATACTTACACATGTATATGTTCAGTTATATATACATGTTTATGCATACGTATATACATATGCATATAATCAAACTATAATATTTATCCTTAAATATGAGATTCTTTATCTACATACATATACATATATGTTTTTATGTACACACATTAGAGGAGCGCAAAAATTTCCATTTGGATGGGTCTTATCTTATTTATTAGTTTCTTAATCATGCTTGTGTAAAATTATATTTCAATCGGATTACGGAAACTGGAAATTTATTAAAAAAGTGTAAAATTGGGAAATGTAATATTTAATTATTAGCCAGCGAGGTATAAAACATTTACATATAACAAAGGACAAATAATATAATATGGATATTAAAAAAATATGTTCATTACACTGTTTTGTCTTTGGTTTGCATGCAGATATTTGTAAAAAATATATGAAGGGGTAGCATTATATGTGGGCTGGCCAAATAATGCACCGATTTTAACCATATTCATTAAATTTTGTCCTAAAGTTGGAGTACGTACAAAACAAGATTCAAACAAAATCAATTTGGGCACTTCTAATATACATACACTCAAACAAAATTTTATATTTGCTGTATGTATGTTTAATTTTGTGTGCATTATGATGATGATCAGTGCAGAAAATGTGAACATAACTGTATAACTGAACAAATATGTGCACAAGTTAGGCTGCTTTGGCTCAATGAATGGAGAAATGAATGGTTGAGTGAATGGATGAATTTCTTTCTACTTTTCTAGATAGCTGGCTGAATTTTACTTTTTCCACTCATCCATCATACGTGTTAAAGACTATTCTTAACAGTCTACCTATAAAAGCAATCATACATATGTATGTATGTAGTACATATGTATTTACATATATCTTGCTTAGATATAACAACATATGTATGTAAGTATGTGTTACTTTGTTGCAATTAAGGACAACTTTTGTTATTTAGAACTTTACAAACGTTGTTTTTTATTAGATAATTGGATTAAATGATTAACTGTAAAATATAGAAACTACATTATACGAATGTATTATAAGAAGTCAAACTGAACGCAGAATATAAACTACACTATACGAATGAATTATAGGAAGAGGGATATGGTATCCATTTTGTTAGAACTTTCCACAATGGTAAAATTTATTCAACTTTTTCTTTATTCCAATTGAATATTAAATAATTATTTAGAAACAACTATCTTAAACGCTCCGATTGAATATTTATTCTACAAGAGGGAAATGTTTGGTACTTTTTGCACATCATTTTTTATTTTTTTTTTTTTGTATTTTCTTTTATATTTAACATAGCAACATAAAATTTAACATGACTTCTAGAAACATACAATTTAACATACTGGTTCCTTTTCCTTTGTTCCCTTCACCTTCGTGAAAAGGGTATATATAACTTTGTAATTTCTATAATATAATATCAACCATCTCTTTCTCTCACACACAAATCAAAAGTTTCTCAACAAAAGTTTCCCAGTGTGAGTGGCAGTCATCACTTAACAGTCCCCGAGTAAACGGTAGAGGGGATACTTGAATAAAAAAGAATTGAGGGTGAAGAGAAAAAGAAAAAAACATGATCAGTTTTGTTGAGAACAAAGACAATGAACAGTTATACTATTTCATTCCTTTTTAAGTTATTTGATTTGTATGTCAGTTGACTATGACATTAATAAGTTGTTTACGACAGTTCTCGCACAATATTTTGTTTTGTTAATTTTAAAATAAGAAAATGGTTTTTTCATTTAATTAAAAAATAGTCATATTTAAATAAGAAATATTTACAATTTGGAGGAGTGAATTTATTTAAGACGAGTTAAAACAAAAAACTTTAGCACTGAGTACGGAAAAAATAATCTTTCCTTAATATAACAAATTCTAACAAATTCCAAAGTTTAAAAGTTCGATTTTACTGAAGATATAAAGAGCAGCAGTATTAAAAAAATGTATTTCAATATCTATTTAATCTTTTATAAAGTGTTTTTTCATTTTTAATAAGTTTTTAGAGATATACTTCGATGGACCGGTTATTTAACCCAACTGCAATATCTGTCCATTGAGCAAGCTACTTGGTCTAGCTAGTAAAATAACTAGTAAAAGAGCTAGTAATGTGACTGACTCCCAAGAATCCATTAGGAGATTACCATCCATTGACTACTTTTGACTACCTCTTGACAGTCTCATTGTAGACTGTACAGTGACGGTTGACTTTATCGCATTACAAGCCCATGTTAAAATGGTTGGTCACCTGGGTAGTCGGGTGGCTAGGGGCCACCATAAGTGGTTAGTTCGGGACTGTCCAGTCGAACAGCTTGGTTGGTTTTATTACGTTGTGTGTTTTGTTTTTTTGTGCCGTTCGATTTCTATTCGTTTTGTTTTTGCTATAACAATAATACTGTCGGGAAAAAGAAATAAGTTTAAAATTTATAAAACTATGGTGAAGGGTATATAAGATTCGACACATCCAAACTAGCACTCTTAGTTACTCTTTGAATTTTCTAAATTTGGAACCGAAACACAAATCAAAATTTATGAAAGGGAAATTTTTAGCACTTTTTTTATACCCTTCACCTTCGTGAGAAGGGTATATATAAGTTTGTCATTCCGTTTGTAATTTCTATAATATAATTTTCCTATAAAGTATATATATTCTGGATCCTAATAGATAGCCGAGTCGATTAAGCCATGTCCGTCTCTCTGTCTGTTTGTTGAAATCAGTTTTTAGAGGACACGAGATATCGACGAGATCCGAATCATCAATAATTCTGTTAGACATGCATTCGGGAAGATTGTTCAAAAGGTACTTTTTGAGATTTCTATAATAATGAACTTTGAAACATGAAATTAAGTATGTAGAGTCTGGATTAGACGAGAACACATCAAAGGGAACTTTTTGGTACTTTCTCGTTTTTCAAAAGGTACTTTTTGAATATTATATAATATTTAACCTAGGAACATGAAATTAATTATGTAGATTCGGAATTAGGCGATAACACATAAAAGGGAAATTTTTGCTACTTTTTCGTTTTTCAAAAGGTTCTTTTTGAGTTTTCTATAATAATGAACCCAGAAACATGAAATTAAGTATGTAGAGCCCGGATTAGACGAGAAGAAATCAATGGGGATTTTTTTGGGACATTTTCGTTCTGTAAAAGTACTTTTCGAATTATTTATAATATTGAATCTAGAAACATGAAATTAAGTATGTAGAGTCGGAATTAGGTGAGTACCGGAAATAGTGAAAATTTTTTGTCTTTTAAAAAGTACTTTTTGAATTTTCTATAATATTGAACCCAAAAATATGAAATTAAATATGTAGAGTCTGAATTAGGTGAGAACCCATAAAAGGGAACTGTTTGGTACTTTTGCGTTTTTCAAAAGGTACTCTTTTGAATTTTACATAATATTGAATCTAGAAACATGAAATAAAGCATGTTGAGCGCGAAGTAAGTTATGTAAAAGAAGACTTTTTGGTACTGACTGTTTTTTTATCACACCTAGGTGAAGGGTATATAAGATTCGGCACAGCCGAATGTAGCACTCTTACTTGTTATTCTTCAAATGGTACTTTTTGGATTTTCTATAATATTGAACCTAAAATTATGAAATTCAACATGAATGCGAATCTACAAAAAAGCATCTTTTTGGTTTATCAAGTGATACTAAAAATACATAGTGCTTAATAAATAATATTCCATATGGCAGACTTTTTTATTTGTATTTTGATTGTGTAGCGAAGCATCCTGTTTAAGCTAGTTTAATATATTTGTATAAAAAGCTTAAAAAGAGTTGTTAACAAAATTTTTACTTTTGTTTGGTACAACATAATGTCTTCCTATGCGTATATATCGCAAGAAAAATTATTATTTGAATTTTTTAATTTCTGCTTATTTTTCTTACAAGTCCAATTAATCACTTTCTACATCTGAGAAATGTGTTATCTGATTTTACCCCGTTAACTCCACCTCCGGTTAACGTTTAACCGAAAGTTAGCTTTTCTTTCCTAGGCAAAAAATATTAATTTTATACTAGATAAGTTGTAATATTCATAAAATTTTAAATTTGTACTCAAAAACATCAAACAGTATTAACATTATATGAAGAGTATAAAAAATATTGTAAGTTTTTATTCGAATAATTTTTCACATGAAAAATTGACGACCCTAATAATTAGATGTATTTTAGTAAAATTGTGGTTTATTTTCACATAATTCGAACAGAATAAAGTGAAACTCTATTAAAATATGGAAAAAAGTTCAACAAAAATATTAACCCAGAACCAACATCCACACAATAACACAATATTTAAATAACTAATGCAACGTATAGTAGAGGTTATTGTTTATGTTTAAGATGTAGTTATAAAAAGTTTTTATTATAAAAATTGGTTAGATGATAGTACCCGCCGTTGCTCTGTATGATTATAAACAGAAATGAGTATGTTTTATGAAATGTGATGAGGGAGCTGAAGGATATACGAACATGTTTGTGTAATGATTCTCAATAACAACAAACAACCCTTCTCTACTGGGAAGGATGAATGTCTATACATGCACTCTAAAGTACATACTTGAGTGAGGAAATATTTATATACAAAATGTTTTTGCAAAAAGGGCGTTGTACAATACTCGAACAACTATAATTACGAAAATCGGCAGTATTATTTATATTTAGGTGATTTTTGTAGAGATACTAGAACACTTAACATAATTATGAACGTAAGAGCCATATTCCGATTAGAACTATTTTCAGCAAGAGAAGTATATGTCATTAAACTATCTTGAAAAGGTTAACATGGACTCACTGACGGTTCAGAAAGTAATTTTAAACCGAATTGTGTGTATTACGAATATCACCGCAAACACATATACTACGTTAACTGTCATAAGCATAAAATTCTGTTCTGTCTGCCCGTCCCTCTGTGTGTCAATTTAAACCATATTTTTTTAATAGGTACTCATCTGTATATAAACATAAGCATAATTAAAACAAAAATATCTTGTTAAATTAATAAAAATTTTTGAAAATGAGTTTTCAGCTGAGGTACTGAATATCGCATTAAACAATCCACTGTCTCAATTAACCTGTCACTGTTTCCGTACACTTCCCCCTCTCTAAAGATTTTACACTTATGTACATCAAAAAATTGTGAAATCGGAGTAAATTTAATATCAGAGTTTTTCAATAAAAATGTCAGTGGTTACTCATTCGATTAGTTAATAACAAAAGCTCGAATAATCAAAAATCCTGTGTGTTTGTTTGATGTCAACATCATACAATATAAAATGACGACGCCGTACAATTTATCTCAATGGTACTTGAGTGACTAAAACCTAAACAATATTTTAACAATAAACTTCTATATGAATTGAAGAGGCAGGACTATAGCAGGGGTAAAAAAAGCATTTCATGAAGATTGGTTTGATATTGTTTACTCGATGTGTACACATGCACCCCATATCATTTTTTCAGGGCAAGTGTAGCATTTTTGTTGCATTTCTCAATTGAACCCAGGCAAACGTACCAGCTATTCAAGCCTATAATAGTGAAAGAAATACAATCCAGGGGAAGGGCGTAAAGGGAGTTGAAAACCTCAAAACACGTAAATATTTATTGTTGATATTTTGTTAGTTTTATACATAATTTTATGAATCTGTTTTTGTCAAGCGTGATAAAGAGTACTTAAATAGTTCATTCACAAAACATACAAACAGACGAGTACTCAATACAGACGAGTTCATTTGTATATTTTTAATTTGTTAGGCGTGTGTGTGGAATATATGAAAACCTCACACATAAATATGTTAGATTAAAAATCGGAATAAAAATTGTTTGTGAAAGATAATAAATTGGAAAAAATCGTTACATTGATGCGAATTAATTGCTTTTGACACCTTAAAAAGCAGAATACAATGAAATTATGTTGTGATTTACTTTTTAACAAATCATGCGACTCAATACTGCAGATAGTCAAATGCGTACATATTTTCATATTTCGCAGTCTGTGTGGTCCTACTGCAGTATTTGGCTTTAGATCTTTAGCCGGCAATTGTTCCCTCATTGTTTTTATTATGTGCCACTTGTCTAAATATGAGGAATAGATTTTTTATTTTAATGCACTTTTTACTTTTAAAACTGCCTGCTATTTTCAATACAATCAACGCTTACAGGTGAAATTTATCACTTTGACTGTTAAAACAACATTTCAAATAATGAAATTTAAATTTGGTCTTATTTACTTTAATAAACAACACCAACAATGGCGGTGATGATAATGATGTTTTTCTTAATAGACATCATCCGTTCCGAAAAAATGTTTATTTATAAAGACAGTCCGGGTCTTTCCAATTCAAGAGTGCTGTTTAATGGTCCCAGTTAATGTATGCGTCAATGCATTATGTTATTTGTGTCTTGTATAAAGGCCCTACCTGCCTAGTGTTGTTGTTGGTGCTGCTGCAAATGCGACAATAGCACTTAAGCGCGACCGCTTAAAATATTCATACGCGTCTAACTTGGTCGATTCACTTGCATGAACGTATGTTTACAAGTGATGTACGCCGCTATTGTAAATATTTTGCTAGTGTCCGATCCTACGATGATGATTACCTGTATGTTTGATCACACACAATTGTTGTTGCACAACCCAAAATCAACACAAAGTAATTTTTAGGTTTATTTTCCATTAGGTTTCGATATTGTTGGTTATGATTTTCAAGTGTGATTGAAAAGAAAAAATTCTGAAGGAAAAAGCAATAAAACATAAAACACCTTCAAACAGATACCGTAAAATTTGTCTGTCAGCTATTTTCTTTTAACATTTTCCAAGTCCTTTGAAAACATGTGAAGTATCACATTCTTATAAGAGCTTTTTTATAATAACCAAAAACAACTTTTGCATTTAAAGTAGGTCCTTACGGTGTCATATCTTTTTTCGTGGAGAGTGAGTAGAGTACTCATCACCCAGTAATACATAAATATAAACAGTAGGACAACAAAAAAATACTATATACATATAAGGCTTCACTCGATATTTTTAAGATTGTTATTTCATATCTTTTATGAACTTTTGTTTCAGAAACTACGTGTTAGACCTGGTTCACACCGGGAAACTTTTGTTGAGAAGCTTTTGAAAATTAAAAGCGTCCTAGTATCGACCGGCTGTAAGTGATTTTCCTATCGGATAGTATTCCAGACACAAATTTTCAGCTGTAGAGACAGAGATGAATGATGTGCATTATCTTTCTCTCTCACGGAAAATCAAAAGTTTCCCTAGTGTGGACCAGCTGTAAGTGACTTTTCTATTGGATAGTAGACCAGACACAAATGGGTGAAAAATCGGTGAAATTAGTACTTCTGATAGTAAATAATTAGTTTTTGCAAAAGGAAGAAAGGAGAGATACATGATTTTTTTAATAAATTTTCCACAGGACTCATATTTTAAATATCGATATCTGAAATGATACAAAATTTATAAAACAAAATACATAAATTAGGATAATTCAATGTAGAATTTTTTGAAATGTGTTTTGCCTTTTATAAATATTGTTAAATTCCAATGAAATATTATTTGTAGCTTTAAAAGACTACATAAAAAATTTATTCATAAGGAGACCTTTAGTATTTTTTGAAACATAATGATGAAAAAGAAAGGGGAGAATATTTAAGTATATTTTTTTATTAAATCACATAAAACCCCAGACAACGACGGGTACAAACATCTAAGACCTGGTTCACACTGGGAAACTTATACTGCAAAAATTATTAAGACCTGGGAAACTTTTGATTTATTGTGTGAGATAAAGAGATGGTTGATATTTCTTTCTTAACCAAAATTGATTATTTTTATTATGCATGTGTACATGTGAATTATTTTTTCGTTCTAGTTATTTTTTGCAAACAATTGTGATAAATGCTTTTTAGTCACTTTTTAAAATGTAAAAAATAAAAAAATCTTTGATCACTATTAATAAACCAACTATGTAAATATATATTTTTTTATACCAACCATTAAAAAAGATGGGAAGTATATTGATTTCGTCATTCCGTTTGTATCACATCGAAATTTTGGTTCTTATTAAATTCTAAGACGGTCCAGCTATGTCCGTCCGTCTGTCTGTTAAAAAAACACGGTAGAATCGAAACAAAACAAGATAGATTTGAAAATGGGCAATATCGACTACAACAGCAACGAAACTGGTTGCAGTAAAGGCAATATCATATTTCCAAGTTTCCTTTTCAAGTATCAGAAGTGTTTACGTGTAAACCTCTTCTAAAAGTGGGTAAATAAAAACAAATGTTGTCTATTATAGAAAATCAATTAATAAATGAAGAAAGTTTATTATAAAAATATTTAATTTTGTAGAATATATAAAGTAATTTTATTGTGCCTGGCCTACTTGGTTTAAATTTCGTCAGAATCGATTTTTTGAGTTGGGTAACTTGGTATGAAATTTTCCATATACACAGAAAAAATTAAAAATGAATTTCAATTATGAAATTGCTCATATTAATTAAAAACAGTATCTTTTGTACTTTCTTACCTAGTCAAGGCCGTACATGCTAAATTTCATGTTTCTAGGTTCAAGATTATAGAAATTTCCAAAAGTACCGTTGTAGAACGAAAAATTACCAAAAAGTCCCCTTTTATGTGTTCTGACTTAATCCGGGCTCTGCATACTTAATTTCATGTTTCTAGGTTTAATACTGGAGAAAATTCAAATAGTACCTTTTGTAGAACGAAAAAGTATTAAAAATTTCCTTTTTGTAGGTTCTTACCTAGACGTTCAGACTCTACATACTTAATTTCATATTTCTACGTGCAATAGTATCGAAAATTCAAAAGGTACCTTTTGAAAAACGAAAAAGTACCAAAAAGTTCCCTTTTATGGCTTCTAACTTCAGCTTCACGTACATAATTTCATTCTTCTAGCCAACAACAACACACAACACACACTGCTCAATATAATATTTAAAATATTTCTTGCATTGGTCAACTGAAATTTAATAAAAATAACCAGCGTTTAAATATGCAGCACTAGCACCACCTCTCTTCTATATGACTATAAAATAAATATGAAACTTTATCATTTTTGTATCACTTTGCTACTAAAAATTGCAGTCATATATATTCGTATTAATATAAAAATTGCAACTCGTGTTTGCAATTTCTAGTAGCAGGCAGACATAATTGCAGGTCAACACACATATATTTTTGTGCTTTAGCAGCGCACACTCAAATTTGCAGAGTATTGTTGTTATTTTTGTTTGCGTTTAGTTTTTCCTAGCAGCAATGTAACTTTATTTTGGTTTTGCTACTGCCAGTTGTAGTTTTATTTATTATTTTTTGGCAATATTGATGCAGCAATTTGTAGGTATGTATGTAAATACACTGACAGTTTTATGACATTTCATGAGCTTAAATTCAGTATTACACTTCACATTTGTACGCATTTAAGTATGTATGTATGTCGATATTAATATGTATATTTATTATCATCCATATATCGATGATATTCGACCTATAATATCCTGTACTGATTGACATATTCGACCTATAATATCCTGTACTGATTGACATATTAATTATTAAAATATAGTTTAAATATTCTCATAATTTCTGTATGATATAATACAGAAAAATACTACATTGATATTTGTTTGTTTTTTTCCTTAATGTATTACAAAATATTATTAACTACATTTCTTCAAAAAAAAAATTATATAATAATCTTCCACATTTTAGCAGTGTGATTTGAATAATTTGTAAAGTAAGCTCATTAGAATTCAACAAAAAATATTTTAATTATGTGTGTTCACCCTGTTTTATACAAGGTGATTATAAATTTATTAATTTCTACAAAAAAATATTTAAAACTATCATTAGGTTATAAAATTGTTAGAAGTATAACCATATAATCTTACAACTACATTGCTCAAAAATGTTTATTTATTAGAACAAAATAATAAACACGCTTTTAATTTGAGTTGTGTTTTATGGGGTAGCCATATTTTCAATAACATGTACATATTTATTTAATTCAAATGGAGGTTCCCCTAATAAAAGTCTGCCCATTTTTTTCCCAATGTTCATAATGAAGTTAATGTTTTTCATCAAAATTAGAAGATTCTGACTCTAATAGTATGGGAGGTAGCACTATGTATATTTTACAAACAATTTTTTATGTTGCGAAAAATAATTATCCTTAATAAATCTTTAAATTGTAGAACTATACACAAATATATAGCATGCTTATGCAAATATTGCTAATATTAAGGCGGCAATTCTATATATTATCGCCGGCTCGCTGAAGAGTTTTTCCCTTTCGACTTAGAATTCTTAAAATTTTACCCCAATAACATATATGCATATCTATCATATTCAAATATTTTCAAATTGTAACATCAATATTAAAAAAAAAAAAAAAAACAATAAATAAATTTGCAGGTAGCAGTTGCAAAACAAAATTTAATTGCTGCTAGGAAAAACTAAGCGCAAATAAAAATATCATCAATACTAGCCATATTAGTTTAACAGATTTGAGTGTGCGCTGCTATAGCACAAAAATATATATTTTTTCTTGTACAACAAACAAGAGATTAATACTGTTCATTCGTGCTGCTAGAAATTGCAGTGTAACGTCGCAATTTTTCTAGTTAAACATAAAAACAGAACGGCAATATTAAGTAGCAATGTTATTTAAATCTGAAAAAGTTTAAATATTTTTAGTATGACGAGTGATAAAAATATGTATTTTGCGGCAAATGCTGACTAATATATTAGTAAAAGGAAACACTGAAAATAACTAATTAAAACTTTTCACACTGGGAAACTTTTGTTGAGAAACTTTTGATTTTGTGTATGAGAGAAAGAGATAGTTGATATTTCTTTCTCTCACACACAAAAATCAAAAGCTTCCCAAAAAAGTTTCCTATTGTAAACCAGGTCTATGTATACCTATTCTATGGTTATAATTCTTATTTTTTACCTTTTTAGGTACCAACTGACAAGCCCCAATTTCTTATTATTCTTCGGCAGTTACTACAATTTTTTTCATAAGTTTCCGTCGTTCCTATAAGGAGCATAGGGCCTCAACGAAATTATTGAACATAACTCTATTTTGTGCCAACGACTTTACTTCTCCCAAAATCTTGTCACTTCGGTTTACTTCGGCCTCAATCTGTTTCCTTCATGTATGAGCTGGCCGTCCTGTTCTTCTGTTTCCTTAGGTGTTTCACTCTATTTATTCTAAGAGTGTGTCCAATCCAGCGTCATTTGCGTCTTCTAATACCAATGAATAGTGGAAGATTTTAAGTAATTTAACAAATAATGGATTGTTATGTGTATAAAAATATCCTCCATGATGTTTTGCATTCATACGGAGTGCTCTAAATGTCAATTAAATGAAATATTATCAGGATGTTGACGGAAATCGGCTTATATGTCAGAAAATAACATAGTAGCGGATATTACATTTAATTAGGTGGCGATGATTAAACTTTTAAACAATTTTGCACAAATGTGCTCGTAATCGTGTGTGTCATACTAACTTCATACTTGCTCATTTTTAGGAGATTTTTCGTCTTGCTCTCATCAGGATCACCTCATAGAATTTTCGTGGTTCTACCCACTGTTTCATTATTCCAAGAGGTCTTATGGGATTCTCTCACCCATATTTTTAGTTCAGCTTTTGTTGCGTTGAATGGTTTTGCGTTTGTCAGGTTAACTGCCACGAACTCCCTTCCATTTAAAGCTATTACATTCGCTCTTTCGTTCCCGACAACTCCCGAGTGGGCTGGTACCCATATGATGTGAACCTTACCTCTGATAGAGTATTCAGTGAAAGCTTTGTTACAATTCAAAGTACTAAAATATTTTTTTTGCTAAGAGTTTGTAATTTTTGAAATTTATTTATTATTTATGTTGATATGGTGTCAGTCCCTCAATATTAACATCTTTGATATAATTTGATGAAGTTTGCTACACAATTTCTTGGCCAGGAAATGCATGGTATATCATAGCTACGATACAAATATGACCACGAAATTTTTTGTAAAATGTGATGTTTAAAGTACTCATTGCGCTGTTATAAAGTCTCGAAAAGGGACAAAAATTGCGTTTTTTCAAAACTTAGGACATAGTATCTCAGATTCCAGATGTGATGGAGAAAATATGAAGTAATATTCGAACTAATATTCGGATATTGAGATTGTAGCCCTAAAAGTATGAAATAAGACTCGGGAGTATCAAGGTACTTTTGCACATCAAATAGTATCAAAAAAGTACCACCGTACCAATTTTGCCATCCCTGGTCTGCTGTAAACATTTAATAAAAACCATGGTAAAAATAAAGATGGTAGTGTCATTCTCTCTATATTTTTTTAAAATTCTATATCTGACATGCTTAAGGATTTTCACGTTTTCAAAAAAATAGTAGTACCATATTAATTTAAAATTTTCCCATATATTTGAAGTTTAAGAAAAAATTTAATACATAATTTTCATTCATTTGTTGAAAAACATAAAAACGTTTACTTTTTAATTGGAATTAAAGAGAAGATCTTAATTTTCAAATATTAAAAAGCTAATTTGTGAACATTATTTTAAGAATAACCAAGAATGAGTCCCCAACTGCGAAAATACCTAATATTTTTGCAAAAATTTAAGCAAACATATTTTTAAAGTCCCTACATTACCCAACAAACGACAACATTGGCTAGATATATGTAAAATTTCCGAAGAAGGTTTGCCAAAAGAGCTCCGACCATTGCCTTAAAAGTAATATTTCAGTTAATGCAAAACGTGTAAGATTGGATAAAAATGCTGTGCCAATGACCACAAGGTAACTTTAAAATAATTGATCTGCAAACATTGAGTTTTAAGGTATGTATATACATATCTCCGATCACAATCGAATTTTTTTGGAAATAAATCTGAAATTTCTAAACTGCTAGTCCAAATAGTCCAAAATAACGTAATAGTACATTATTATTTAAATTGTAAATTTTAAATTACACATTTTTTGTAAAAAATTTGTCGAAAATCAAAATCATTTTTAAGAATGTGGCAACGCTTTATATAATGCTCACAAAAAACTAAACTTCAAAAATCCTTATTTGATAAAAAAAAATTTTTGATTGACACTACCTTCTTTATTTTTATCATGATAAAAACATTATTCAATTAGTTTGTTCTCTCCAAAACATTTGTTCAATTCACAATCAAGTTGTATATTGTATCTACTAAAGTGTAGTAACAGTGATTGTGAACAGATTTTTGTAGCAAGTCATAAGTTTATGTTCACAATAAAAAAAAACAATCAAAACAAACAATGTCAAAAGTAAAAAAAGAAATAATATTAAACTAATTAAACGAGCAAAATAAACCAAATTAATTTCTTTTTATTTAAAATTCTATTATTTTCATTATTCCACATTTTAAACTAATAAATAAACAGTTTTGAATAAAATTTTATTTTTGTTTTGGTAAACAGCTGTTTGTTTGTAATTTCTGTGTTACCACTTTATCGTTTTTTATGCCAAAATCGATTGAATTTTTTATTTATATGCTGAAATAAACAATTGACAACACTGGATTTTCTTACGACATTCGAAAAACATATGAAAAATTGTCGTAATAGGACTTTTGCATAGAAAATACAAACAACATTGTTATGACTATTGTAGCAGATGCTAACATACAACGCTACAACATCGATTGTGAATTGAACAATCATGTTTATATTTATTTCCCATATTTGCAAGTTCTTTTTTTCTAGTTTTATTAAATTCTCAAAGAATAAATGTCAAAAAATTAACAAATATATATTTTTCGTTTACAAAATTTCGTTTACGGTGTAATAATGCGCAAAAATTTAAAAATCTTAAAAATGTTAAGGAATTATCTTTATATTTTCACGAGAAGGTTCTGTTTGTTGTATTGTGAGATAGTCGGACTTTCATCAGTGTGTTGAATTCACACAATTAACGGTCAGTTCCGAAATTTCTTGGCAACACTAAAAATTAAATCTATAATTGTATAGGTGTGTGTCTCCACTAAATGTACCAGAATAAGTATGCCAGAAATATCCGAAAGGTGTCGCTGAAAATGTCGAGAAGATTATGTATCTATATAATTAATAGGCAAAGCGATTTATTGTGACCCCTTTTACTCTTACAGTATACTTCCGATCAAGGCCAAGGTATAGTATTTTAAAGGTATTTGTTCGCAGATGTGCACAATATATATTAATGAGATCTGTTCAGAATTTTGGGAGCTATAAGCATTAAAAGTTGTTACTAATTCATAGAAACAAAAGTCACACGTACGTATGCTTGAACTAAATAACAAACAAAGCAAAAAAAAACAGAACATAAAAAGTAAACAACACATCTTCTAGAAAGAAGAGAGGAGAGTATTTTTAAATATTTTTATAAGTTTAAGAATGCCACATGTTATCATAAAAAATATTAAAATTGGAAATTTGGGAAGCGGAGCTCCCTTTATGTACTCTAATTTTGTATAAATAGCACAGACGACAATTCTTGCCAAATGAGTCAGAATAATATAAAAAAACCGCATTACCGTTTACTTTATAATTTATTTATAAACGTTTTGTGTATTGATCTCCGTCTATACTCTCATGTCTATGTTCATAAATAATACGATTCTCGATTAGAAATTCGAAAATTTCGACAATTTATGAAAAGTCGACTTTTCATAAATTATAAAAAGTAGAAAAGTTAACTTTTCATAAAAAAATTTTTCAACTTTAGACTATCAGAACTAAAAAGCGGAAGACTTATATTTCAATGTTTTTCTTGACCTGAAAGATAGAGAACACAGGAATAGTATGAAAAAAATAAAAAATAATTGATATTACAAAGGGCCGCATTTCTTTACTATGTTTTGAAAATGGGCCTCAAATTTTTTGCAACTATGTATGTACATACAGTATTGTTCGAAACCTAAGCAACTTTTTTTGGCATTGTGTACAAAGTGCTACAATTTCTATTTTAATTGATTTATTCAAAATTATATAATTGATAATAATAATATTATGTGTCTACATTATACTAACAACAACAAAATTTTAATTCCATTTCGCCGTGAGTTACAAGAAAATAATAACTGAATTAACTCCATAAATAGCTGTTCGAAACTTAAGCAACTTTTTGATCTTCTTATAAAAATCTTTGGTCCTTTTGAGTTCCAAACACCTTTATGGAATAGATTAGTTACTAGTGTAGTTCGTAATTAATCTCATGCGGATTTTAAGCCATTCGAAACCTGCAATGTTTTCTAAAACTGCGAGTTTCGACCCAGTGCTTCAGAATGCCGAACAGCATCTCTAAGGGACTTGAGACGGGAGATTTTGATGGACAATCAAATAGTTTGGGTCCCATTAATCGATAACTAGTATTAGATCAACTTTACCAAAGGTTTTGGTTCATTATCATGCTGGAAATCGCAATAAAGTAAGTTGTTCTGTTCAATGTACTTAATCCTATGGTTCATTTTGTTGGCCAAACATGTCCCAGAAAGTAAAACAATCCAATTTTATTTGCATTTCAACATCAGGACTTTCTCTACTCACCAAAAATCTTGCCCACAACCTTAATTGTTTGATCTACATGTTTTTTAAGCCTTTAATGTACGATCATGTAACCGCATATGAATCCCGCAGTGACATGGCACAATGTTTACTTAAATAAATTCGATTTTTTTACAAATTCTGTACAATTTTGGGTAGAATATTGAAATAGATTACGCAAGACTAATAAAAAACAATTTTATTTATAAACGGGTCCACATTTTCCTTCTTAAATGTAGGCAAAGTATGTGAGTCTCAAAGGCTGAAGGAAATGTTATAACATATCCTTTTAGTGAAGGCCCAATAATGAATGTAGAGCAAACATTTAATGGTGCGGCCATGATTTTTGAAGAGAAGGGTTAGTCCTGATGTTGAAACACAAGCAGAGTTGGATTGTTTTTCTTCTTGGGACGTTTTTCGCCGACAAAATGAATTATATGATTTAGAACAACGAACAGAACAACTTACTTTGTTGCGATTTTCAGCATGATAATGTACTAAAACCTTTGGAAAAGTTGATCTAAGAGTACTCATCGAGTAATGTGACCCAAATTATTTGATTGTCCATCAAAATCTCCCGACTCAAGTCGGCATTCTGAAACTCTGGGTCGAAATTCGCAGTTTTAGAAAACATTGCAGCTTGCGAATGGCTTAAAATCCGCTTGGGATTAATTACGAACTACACTAGTAAATAATCCATTCCATAAAGGTGTTTGGAACTCAGAAGGACCAACGATTTTCATAAGAACATCAAAAAGATGCTTAAGTTTCGAACAGCTATTTATGGAGTTAATTCAGTTATTATTTTCTTGTAACTCACAGCGAAATGGAATTAAAATTTTGTTGTTATTATAATGTAGACACATAATGTTATTATTATCAATTATATAATTTTGAATAAATCAATTAAAATAGAAAATATAGCACTTTGTATACAATGCCAAAAAAGTTGCTTAGGTTTCGAACAATACTGTACATGCATATGTTGTTCGAGAATTCAACTGATATTTTTTTTTATATATTCCCATAAGTTCAAGAATTTTATATAAAAATAAGTTTAAGATTTCCATGTTTATTTTATTTTTTAAATAAACAATTTAAGAGTTCTAATTCAGATCTCGCGTCATCACCATTAAATTTTTTGAAAATAACAACCCCTTTTTAAACGTATTGGCTACACTTTTATTTATTTTTGAAATTGCATGTATGAAACTGTATGTAGGCACTATTTCAAATTCTTTCACTGCTATATCGATATTGTTACTGCCTTATATATTTATATGGGTTTTTGTCATTGGTAAAATTTATTTACTCGCTTAAAACAACAGGGTGTTTTTAAAAAGGAAAATCAGCTGTTTTTAAAACTTCTGAAGGTTATCAATCTTTATGAGTTGCATATTTTAGTTAAAAGAAGAAAAATTGCATGCAATTTTTACGTAAAAAATGTTTTCTAAAGTAATTCGGTAAAAGAATTAGTGAAAAACTTTATAAAATTACATAAAAGTTATAAATTACAAACTAATTTCATTCTTGTTTGTTAAGTTGAAGGCATGCAAAATATGATTAAAATCATTAGAAATATTTCTTTTAGATCTTCCATTCGCCGGTTTGCACCGGAGGTGTCGAACCTTAATCTCTTGCATGGTAAAAGTTTTGCTAGATCTATATTCACATGCGAAGTGCTATTCAAGAGACGAAAAACTGCCGAAGAAAAGGTTTGTGGGAAATGCGAATAATGAAATCGTTGACAGAATAGTAATGTTGTTAGTGCAAGTTAAAGCTAATCTGAATAATATTTTTTGTTTACCTTTACAGAAATCCCAAAGAATCATAGAATATTCCCCAAAAAAGAAAAATTCTCCAGATTTGCCAGGCGTAGTAGAGATATGGCGGCATATGACTGTAGATCAGTTATCAAAATCTACAAGTCGTTCTTTGGGTATGTGAAAATACAATTCTCGGAATAAATTAATGTATATAATTTTGGCAGTGCAATCATATTTATGCAATATGAAATATACCTGTCAAATAAATTGCTTAATTTTATGCATCTTACGTTTTTGCAGAAGATGTCCAGGAAGCCATGTTGTTTGTTAAAGATGCAGACAATATTGAACCATCTGCACAATTGCATGACATAAAAGTCATACAAGAAATTGTTAAAAAACTTGGGGCTAGAGTTCGTATCGTAGCAGCACCAACATCTGCTACCTCAGAAATCGAAAGTAAAGATAAGGATGTGTTTCCAAGGCCTCCAGCTACTGCAGAACAACTGAGGCCACGTCCCCCTGTGGTAACCGTTATGGGGCATGTAGATCATGGCAAAACAACATTGTTAGACTCATTGCGTGGAGCTGATGTTGCATCTGGCGAAGCTGGTGGAATAACCCAACATATAGGAGCATTTACAGTGAGTTTGGAAAACGGAGATAAGGTAACGTTTCTCGATACACCAGGTCACGCAGCGTTCAGTTCAATGAGAGCGCGAGGAGCAATAGCCACAGATATTATTGTTTTAGTTGTAGCAGCTGAAGATGGTGTGATGGCTCAAACTAAAGAAGTAATACAGTTGGCAAAAGAAGCTAATGGTAATGTAAAATTGTAATATATATTTTTAAAGAGTTTATTCAACGAATTTAACTATATCATCAAATAAACTAACATCACCTTGCCGTTATTTGTTAGTTTATTAGATTTTTCACATTTTGTTTCTGATAAGTCATTATTGGATAGCGCAACCAATTTAGCCATGTTCGTCTGTCCATATGTATGTTGAAATCAGTTTTCAGAAGACCCCAGATATCTGCAATATCCGAATATCCAATAATTCTATTAGATATACGGTTGAATATAACGCTATTTAAATCAGCTTATTCGGACCATAAATTTGGAAGATATGAGTCTACCTCTGAAAAAATTAAATTAAATGAAGCATGGAGCCGAATAAGGGCGTATAAACCATTTGGGAAATTTTACAGGAGACGATAAAAACATCATAAAACTTTAAAATCGGCATTTTTTCCTACTTTTTTCACATATATGCATAAATATAACTCACATCTATCCCTGTGCTAAAACTCAGTAAAAAATTCGAGTCACAACTTGCCAAAATTAATACTTGAAATTTTGCTAATATGGAATAAGGGCATATATCCATATATTTTAGTTGAAAGTATATATAAATAAATGAAGCCTGGAGCAGTTAAATTTTTCTATATATTTAAAAAATTGTTTGCTATAAGCGGTTTTCAGATTTTTTTGGTATATTAATCAATCAATTATAGTAATATGCATATAAAAATAGTATAATAACAATAGCATAGTAAAAATTGTACTTAGAAAAATTTTTCTTAGAAAAATCTTTAAATCGCACCTTATTGCGTTATTGTCAAAATCAGCGAACCACATTAGTATCTTAGTTCATTATCAAATTGGATGGGACCTCTTTAACTAAAATAATCCTAAAATAACAAGATATAATAATTTTTTAAAATATAACTATAGTTATGGATATACGCCCTTCTTCTTGTCCACACTTTCGTACTTAAATAATTCATTCAATAATAATCTTTTTTGCAATATAATTAAAAAATTAATAAATTTGAAATGTTTTCCAACCATTCTGCAAATTTGGTGCAATTAGAATTCAAATTTATACGATTTTTTACAGAAAAATACATTAAATTGCTAATATTTTTTACCCAAAAAAATAAATAGTATTTAAAAATCGTGCTTT
Source organism: Lucilia cuprina (assembly GCF_022045245.1). Classification (NCBI taxonomy): domain Eukaryota; kingdom Metazoa; phylum Arthropoda; class Insecta; order Diptera; family Calliphoridae; genus Lucilia; species Lucilia cuprina. The sequence continues at coordinate 483,073 of NC_060952.1, forward strand.
TAAAACTATCTATATTAGCGAAAAATTTATATTTTTCAATTTATTTTTTTATGAATAGATGTAAAAAGGTTAGTTTAATATAATTATGCGAAAAAACGCGATTTTGAAAAGGTGGTCTTTACGCCCTTATTCGCATCCATGCTTCAAATATTAAATTAAAATTTATAATTCAAAAAAGGTCGGATCGGTAAAATTGAAAAAAAATTGAGCAAAAAGATCTATTATATTTTATAGCTTAGGAGATACTTGCATTAAAAAATTAAATTTTCAACATTTTGTTCATATATTTTTGTTGAATATCTTCAGAAATACTTACATATTTTTTATGTTTTTATTATTAACTAAATTGAGTAAAACTTGGACAGTAACATACGATAACACATAGTATAACTTGCTAAAGTTTAAAGGAAATCCTTGATTATGATTTTAAATTATTAGAGGACAAAAATTAAATCACCTGTTTTGCTATTTTTATAGCTTAAATTTGTAAAATTTTTGAGTTAGAGTTTTGGATATATGCCCTTTTTATTGTCCATATTGAGATTAATGTTAAAATAATACATATTTAAATGTAATATAATAAAGAAATTCATAGAATTGAAATGTATTCCTATTCTGTAAATTTGATGTAATTATAATAATTGTTTATAGGATTTTTAACAAAAAATACTTGATGATTCGGCATTTTTTGCCTTAAATAAAAAAAGATTGCAAAAACTTGCTTTTAAAGCTTAATAATTTCATGTGAAATTTTGAACAGATACATAGGTTAAGAGTTTTTTTTTTTATTTATTCATTCATTTATTTGAATATGTATATTTTTATTTTTAGTTCCCATCATTGTTGCCATTAATAAAATCGATAAACCTGAAGCTAATATTGTAAGTATTCCTTACTTTATCTTAAACACTAAAGTAGGTGCTTAGATTACTTTTTGTTAAATTGTTGTAAAATCCCTCAAAAGAGCCTTTTTAGATATTTTGTAAACCTTTTAAAAACTTATTTTTGACAAAAATGTTTGTTATTTAAAAGTTTTATTTTGCTAAGGCTTAACTTTATTGATCTTTTAAAAATTAGACTTTGGTCCAAGTGGTCGTATAGGTCAGAGGCACATATAATCACGATAAGGTAAAGGTATCAAATTTCATTAATTAAACTGAATTGAATTTGTGGGATTAGTTATCACATCTCGATTATAGAATTTGCGAATTGAATTTGTGAGATTTTTAGCAATTTTTTGGAAAAAAAAATAATTGGACAAATTTCTTGACTTCTCTAAGGGGTTTGGTCACAACGGGCATAAAAGGGAGAGACATGTATACCACCATATGGGAAATATGTACAAGGGTTCAACACTCTTACAAGTTTAAATTGATAAAATCTAAATTTGTATTGTGAAAAACCAAAATGAATTTTAGAAAACCAATTTAATGTTGAGACATAACAAAATTAAATTTAGGAATCAAAATTAATATTAAGAAAAAACAAATTGTAATTTAAAATTCCAACTCAATATGAGAAAAAAAACCAATTGATAAAGAGAAATCGTAATTAATATTGAGACAATACAAATCGATAAAATACAAAATGATATTAAGAAAATCTAAATTAATATTGAGAAATAATAATTTTGTATTGAAATTTATAATATTTTAAATAAATATCCTATTTAAAAGATTTATAAGAAAAATATTTTTAAATAATTTCATAAAAATTTTAAATATCCTATTATCATTTATTAATTTCTCAATTTAAATTTGCAATTTATGTAAATTTGCAATAATGTTGGAAATCTGAATTTCAATTAAGTTTTTCCTGATCTTAATTTTACTTTCTTAATTTTATTATTTTAGGTTTTTCTCAATATTAATTTAAACTTCTGAACTTTAATTTTATTCTCCAAATTTTAATTTCTAATTCTCAACATGAATTTGTTTTTTTTCTCAGTTTATCGGATGTAATAATGGTTTATTTGAAGGTTTATTTTCCGTCAACTATTACTATGCTTTAATTTTTATGTATGTATGTATGTATGTATGTATGTATGTATGTATGTATGTATGTATGTATGTATGTATGTATGTATGTATGTATGTATGTATGTATGTATGTATGTATGTATGTATGTATGTATGTATGTATGTATGTATGTATGTATGTATGTATGTTTAAATTTTAAATTAAAAGAAAATTTTATTTGTAGTTAAACAAATTAAATTTATAATAAAAAAATTAATTTGAAATTAAATATATTGAATATGATACACAATAAATCTAATTTGTTTTGAAAATAATTCGTTTCGAATAAAATTTAATTTGTTTCGAAGAAAATTGAGTTTGATTTGAAAGTTAAAACCTAAAATAAAGCAAATACTTAAAACTCAGTTATTAATCTTTAATCTTCTATCTATATATATAAAATTCTAACGTTACTGACTGACTGACTGACTGACTGATTCATCATCGCACAGCCTAAACGGTTAGAGCTAAAGAGCTGAAATTTGGAGAGGGGGTTGGTCTCCCACCAAATAGATCCACTAAGACGGGATTTTTGGAAATTCGAATGTTTAGGGGGTAAAAAAGGGTAAAAACGGGTAAAATCGGTAACCTCATATCTCCTAAACTAGAAAAGATACAAAAATAGTTTAAAGCTTATCGTCGTTCATTTAAAAAATAAGCGGACAGGTGTCTGGTACTTTTTTCAATTTCGGCCCCTTTAGGGAATAAACGGGTAAAAACTGTATTTTGGTACTTTTTTTGCACCCCATGTATCTTTTAAACCAGTGAACATTCAAACAATATTTTTGACTCCTTCATAACTTGACGAAAAAATAAAAATATAAATTTAGTACTTTTTGGTTATTCGGATGTTTAAGGGGTGAAAATTGTACCTATTTTTGGTACTTTTTTCATAAAACATTGATTTTGGTTTATTAACTTATACATATAAATACGTAATAACGGGCTACGATGTTGCAATATTTTGGAATAAAATTTTTATTTCGTTAATGAAATTAAGCATGTAGAGCCCGGAGTAAATGAGAATCTATAAAAGGGGACTTTTTGGTACTTTTTCGTTCTTCAAAAGGTACTTTTTGAATTTCCTATAATATTGAACCTAGAAACATGAAATTAAGTATGTAGAGGATGGATTAAGTGAGAACCTATAAAAGGGGACTTTTGGTACTTTTTCGTTCTTCAAAAGGTACTTTTTGGATTTTTGTATAATATTGAACCTAGAAACATGAAATTAAGCATGTAGAGCCCAGAGTAAATGAGAATCTATAAAAGGAGACTTTTTGTTACTGTTTCGTTCTACAAAAGATACTTTTTGAGTTTTCTATAAAATTTAACCTAGAAACATGAAACTAAGCATGTAGAGCCCGGAGTAAATGAGAATCTATAAAAGGGGACTTTTCGTTCATCAAAAGGTACTTTTTGAATTTTTTATAATATTGAACCTAGAAACATGAAATTAGGTATGTAGAGCCTGGATTAAGTGAGAACATATAAAAGGGGACTTTTTGAAACTTTTTTGTTCTTCAAAAGGTACTTTTTGGATTTTTGTATAATATTGAACCTAGAAACGTGAAATTAGGCATGTAGAGCCCGGATTAAGTGAGGACCTATAAAAGGGGACTTTTTGGTACTTTTCCGTTCTTTAAAAGGTACATTTTGAACTTTCTATAATATTGAACCTAGAAACATGAAATTAAGCGTTTAGAGCCTGGATTAAGTGAGAAACTATAAAAGGGCACTTTTTGGTACTTTTTCGGTCTTCAAAAGGTACTTTTTGTGTTTTTTATAAATATTGATCCTAGAAACATGTAGAGCACGTAGAAAATGAGAATCTGTAAAAGCGGAGTTTTTGGTACTTTTTCGTTCTACAAATAGTACTTTTGAGTTTTCTATAAAATTTAACCTAGAAAAATGAAATTAAGCATGTAGACCCCGGAGTAAATGAGAATCTATAAAGGGGACTTTTTGGTACTTTTTCGTTCTTCAAAAGGTATTTTTTGAATTTCCTATAATATTGAACCTAGAAACATGAAATTAAGAATGTAGAGCCCTTAGTAAATGAGAATCTATAAAAGGGGCCTTTTGGTATTTTTTCGTTCTTCAAAAGGTACTTTTTGAATTTCCTATAATATTGAACCTAGAAACATGAAATTAAGTATGTAGAGGATGGATTAAGTGAGAACCTATAAAAGGGTACTTTTGGTACTTTTTCGTTCTTCAAAAGGTACTTTTTGGATTTTTGTATAATATTGAACCTAGAAACATGAAATTAAGCATGTAGAGCCCGGAGTAAATGAGAATATATATAAGGAGACTTTTTGGTACTGTTTCGTTCTAAAAATGGTACTTTTTATGAGAATCTATAAAGGGGACTTTTTGGTATTTTTTCGTTCTTCAAAAGGTACTTTTTGAATTTCCTATAATATTGAACCTAGAAACATGAAATTAAGCATGTAGAGCCCGGAGTAAATGAGAATCTATAAAATTAGTCTTTTTGGTACTGTTTTCGTTCTACAAAAGGTACTTTTTGAGTTTTCTATAAAATTTAACATAGAAACATGAAATTAAGCATGTAGAGCCCGGAGTAAATGAGAATCTATAAAAGGGGACTTTTTGGTACTTTTTCGTTCTTCAAAAGGTACTTTTTGAATTTCCTATAATATTGAACCTAGAAACATGAAAAACATGAAATTAAGCATGTAGAGCCTGGAGTAAATGAGAATCTATAAAAGAGGACTTTTCGTTCATCAAAAGGTACTTTTTGAATTTTTTATAATATTGAACCTAGAATCATGAAATTAAGTATGTAGAGTATGGATTAAGTGAGAACATATAAAAGGGGACTTTTTGAACCATTTTCGTTCTTCAAAAGGTACTTTTTGGATTTTTGTATAATATTGAACCTAGAAACGTGAAATTAAGCATATAGAGCCCGGATTAAGTGAGGACCTATAAAAGGGGACTTTTTGGTACTTTTCCGTTCTTTAAAAGGTACATTTTGAATTTTCTATAATATTGAACCTAGAAACATGAAATTAAGCGTTTAGAGCCTGGATTAAGTGAGAACCTATAAAGGGTACTTTTTCGTTCTTCAAAAGGAACTTTTTGTGTTTTTTATAATATTGATCCTAGAAACATGAAATTAAGCATGTGGAGCCCGGAGTTAATTAGAATCTTTAAAAGCAATCAGGACTTGAGTAAATAAAAATTTAAACTAGAATATTTTCTGGTACTTTTTGAATTTTCTATAATATTGAACTTAGGAACATGAAATTAAATAAAATAGGTCCTTTGGTACTTTTTCGTACTTCACTGGTACTGGTACTTTTAGAGCTTTCTAAAATATTGAATATGTATATAAACATAAAATTAAACACGCAGTATCCCAATTGAACGAAAATTGAAAAAGCATACTCTGGTGCTTTTTTGTTCTTTTACTAATACTTTTCGAATTTTGTATAATATTGAACCTAAAAACATTAAATTGGACATGGAGCTTCCTGATTGTATAAAAATCTTTATGCGATTTTTTTGGTTTCTGGTTGAAAATTAAACATGCGTCATCCTGATTTAATGAAAATGTATAAAAAGGCACTGTCTGGTACTTTTTCGTTCTTCAACTGTTTTTTCTAATTTTCTGTAATATTGAGACTAGAATCATAAAATCAAACTTAAAGAGTTCTCTAAAAGGGGAATTTTTGATATTGCAGATATATATACATTTACAATAATGATATTTATTTTATTCCATTACGATGAGGGTAGCACACTGGGTATAGCTAGTAGTATATAAAGTTTTAATGGTGATGTGTTGTTGTGTATGATGAGATGGATTATTGAGCAGGACTTTGTAGGTTCGAATCACGGTGAATCTCAGTGAATTTTTTTTTAATAATTACACAAATCGAACTTTTTTATCTACTTCGTGGATCATGAGAAGGTATACATCAACCTTCTCATGATTATAAACCATTATTTAAACTATTATTAAGAGGATTCATGAACACGTGTACAATAGAGTATTCCATTTTTAAGAATTTCATGTATGAATACCTCTAAATCGATGCGTATTCATGTACTGAACCAGCGATTGAAAATCCTGACCTCATTATAATGTGTGAAAAATAAAATATTTTCGATTTTTTTGAAATGAGTCTTAAAAATTCGGTGATTTTGAGCAGATTAAGGCAAAAATAATTTTAAAATTTTTATCGAGTATTTTTGGTCCGCAAAATTATTTTTAGATGATTGGAGAGGAATATTATAATCGTTTTGTTTCGAAATAGTCAAAATTTTCTTAATTTTTAATTTTTATTGAAAAATATTAAAAAAATAGTTTTGTACTTGGTTTGTCCATTTCAGAATTTTTTAGATTATTTTGAAATTTATATGCCCCTTATATTACACTAAAATCGTATCGTTTTGCAGATTAGAAATACACAAATAAATTGTAATTATTTTTTCCCGCAATAACCTCAAAATTACGAAATTTTTAGGACCCATTTCGAAAAGATTGTAGAATTTTTTTTTAACATATTGTACTGATATCAAGATTTTCAATCGCTGGTAGAAAAAAAATAGTTTTTTAATTTTCTCGTATTTAATACATTAAAACGTATCGTTTGAGAGGTATTTCTCAAAAAAAAATGTTAAACGGTACACCCAAGAATGAAAACTTGCACATATTTAGAAGAGAAAATTTATTTTAAAATGATCAATTCAAATAGGCGATCGAATGTATCAGTGTAAAATCCCATTCAAATTCTATGTAAAATCTAAAATGCACAGATTGGACAGTTGACGAGGATTTTGAACGTTTATAAGAACACTCTTATTGTTAATTAGTCGTAATTTAGGATGGAGACAAACAACCACCAACATGCATTTAAATCAGAACCCAATGATATCTCGATAGTCTTCGTTCAGAATTAAAATTTAATTTTCCAAAAAAAAAATATATATATATCCAAAAAAAAATGTATTAAACTAAAAATCCAGATTTTCAAGCGTACCACTTAGGGCCAAAAAAAATTTTTTATGGCAGTGAATCCACGTAATAAATATTACATATTACCACGTAATAAATATTACATATGAGATTTTGCAAGAAAATAATTAAAAATGGCAAATCAAAAAAACCCTTATATGCCAAGTTCGACTAAATCACTTAGAGAAATCAAGGAATTTTTCCATGAATTTCTTTTAGGAATTTATTAAAAATAACTAAGACCCATGTACATATTTTCTATATGGTGGCTATATATGTCTCTCCCTTATATGCCCACTTTGACCTAATCCCTTAGAGAAATCAAAAAATTTATAAAAAATATTTTTTTTTTCAAAAATGCTTTAAAAATCCCACAAATTTAATTCGGAAATTCTATATACGGGATGTGACCCTACGGGACCCTTGTACATATTTCCCATACATGCCTCTCCCTTATATGCCTTAAATCATGAAATTCTCAAATCATTTTAAGTTTTTTATAAAAATTGGTACAATAGGATATTTATAAATTTAAGCTACGTTATTAAAAAAACATATTTAACTTTGCAGTTAAATATGTCGATTTGTCAAAAAAATCAAAATTTTAGGCCTAAATAATATCGTTAAGTCATAATTTTCTAAGTCGTTACGTCGAAATATATTTGACTATAAATATTTATCTTTACACACATAAATTTGATATTGTGTAAATTCTAACATATTTATCAAATTTTAATCATTTTAGACTGCAATTAATACATTACATACATATAAAATACATATATGGGAAAATTTACTTAAGGTCCAAATAGACTACACAAGCGGCTTGACAAACATATTTTTTCATTTCAACAGAAACTACACACACATTGCTAGTACAAACACAGATTTTTCCCATTTTTTGTGGACTTGCAAAGATACAGATGTAAATTTTTCTTCGAAATATAAATTTTGTAAAAAACAGGCTTGTACAAACGTAAAATACTAGTATGTTTGTCAAGCCGCTTGTGTAGTCTATTTGGCCCTTTACTTTGGGAGTTAAGTTTTTATGGGGTAGTTGTTAAAGTAATAAGATTTAATTTTGCCTAAGATGCGACACTTGCGCATCTGTATGTCAAACATATGACATCTATAAAAGCAGCTAAATTATGCATGAATTAACATAACATAGTTTGAGTGAAAATCGGAAACAAATTACTTAATTTTTCGCGAAAACATCTTTAATCCTAATTTGTTACCGGAAAGTAAATTACAACGCAATAAGTCCAATTACAAAATTGTTCAACTTAAGGCGCAGCAGACGCAGATGATGGATTTTCTTGCAATACTTCTCCAATGCCAAGAACCAGTAAAGTAAACAAGTTTACGCTTCATACAGACAACAAACCGTTATTAACGATTTTTGGTTTTTGGATTTTTGGTTCTAAGAGAGCTATTCCTGTTTATAACGCTAATCGCTTACAACATTGGGCACTGATTTTAATTGCATACGACTTCGAGATAAAATACACTGACACACAAGATTTTGGGCATGCCGACGTATTGTCACGTCTCATAGACAATCATGAGAAACCATCTGATGATTTTATCATCACATCAATCTCTATGGATTGAACATGGTCGTTCAGGAAACCAAAAATGATGCTATTCTGCAGAACGTTATACACCACATGAACCATGGTTGGCCTGAAAATAAGAATATATTTTTATCAATACTTTCCTTCTACAACCGACGAGATTCACTCTCACAAATTGATGACGTCATACTATTCAACACCCCTATTGTAGTTCCTTCAATGTTTAGACCCGGAATACTCAAGCAGCTACATAAAGAATACATCTCAGCTGAAAGAAGTAAATCCATCGCTAGAAGCTATGTGTACTGGCCGAATATCGACAAAGATATTGAGGACTATAATAATCCAGTACGAACAGATCTCTGTTCATGGCCTTCAACAACACGTCCTCTTGAACGAGTGCATATCCATTATGCTGGACCTGTGAAAGTTAAATATTACTTGGTTATTGTAGACGCTTACTCAAAGAATACGGCAATTTTTGAGACAAATACAATAATAACACTTGCTACGACAAAATTACTCAGTGAGTTTTGTCCCCAATTCGGCAATCCGGAACAAATTGTTCTATTCTGAGAATTTAAAATCTTGGTGCACACAAACACACAAATGGCCAGGCGGAAAACACTCAGGCTTGGTATACGTAAAAAAACTTCAAATTCAACAAAAATTATTGGGTTCCAGGAGAAATAATAGAAAAAGTAGGTAATATAATTTACAACATTTTAATAGATGATGGAGATCGTAAAATTCTTGTTCATGCAGATCAACTAAGATTGAGTACTCCAACTTAAGACACACAACAAATGAAAAATTTCAACTACTATTAGATATACTAAATGAATTCCAGATTGATCAAGCAACCTTAAGAAGGGAGATGTTAGGGGTAACCCTGTCAACCACTTTACAATCTGTCATTCTTATTTACTACTGTCACATTTGAATTATACTTATATTCCTGCTTTTAGCCGTCCTTCTCAACTACACGTCTCTTTCATAGTTTTGTAAAAAATTTTAATAATATTTAATATTAAAAATTGTTTTTTATTTATACAAGAATAAAAGCACAACAGTTCTTTTGAACATAACATAGTTCTTTTGAACATAAAAAATTAAGAGTTGAAATAAAAATTGTTCCCTTGAGTTTTAAAATAAATATCGTAAAAATGAGTTGTATAGTAAAAGAAATACAAAAATTGTATTCAGGACTGCAAAAACTTATCCCTAACGTTATGCAGACAATGTTTTTTAAACTAATGATAAAATATTTCAGGAGAAAACAAAACAAGAACTCTCTCAAATGGGTTTGAGCTTAGAGGAACATGGCGGCGATATTCAAGTAATACCAATTTCAGCAACGAAGGGCACAAATCTTCCATTGCTATCAGAAGCAGTTAGTACACAGGCGACGCTAATGGGTTTAAAAGCTGACTTCACAGGTCTGATGGAAGGAGTTGTTGTGGAATCTAAAACAGATCCAAGACGAGGGTAAATATACATATATAACAGATATATTTCGTGCTTTCATACAAAAATTATTTTACGTTCTATAAAAATGGGTATGAATAATTTTGATTATTGAACTCTAATTTTGAGCGGTTATTTATTATTATTATTTCTATTATTATAATTTCTATAATAAAAATAATAATAATAATAATAATAATAATAATAAAAATATGTAATAATAATTATTATGACAAATTATTACAAATATTTTAAACGAAATATAATATTATGATTAAATACCGTCAAAATATTTCATCATATTTTGGTATCTATCATAATATTGTTATACATTATCATATTATGATCCAAGGTGATCCAAATTTCGTTTTAAATATGTATCGAAATCAAAATGAATTTTATCGAATTAGTAAAATTGCAGTTTCTAAAAATAATAAAAAATATATATAATATAAAGATAATATATTTACAATACTGAACACAATTCGCAAATTTAAATTTTCCGATTTATATGAAATTTTGGTTCATAAAAAATTAAAGTATAATTTCATAAAAATACTAATATTTTTAAGCCTGTCATTTTCTAATGCGAACCTTATATGGAGGCCAAATGTAAACTGATTTTGTTCATTTTGAATACCAATCAAACTGCAACAATAGGTTAGGTCCTATTGTTCTTTAAGAGCCTGACATTCTCTCTGATTGACAGACGTGTCTAGATCGTTTGAGAATAAGGACCTTGAAAATTTCAATGTAACAAATGAGATCAAGGATTTATAGTCAAAACTAGATAATTCAAATTAAAGGTTTCACTTTTCTTAGCTTTTTAATCACTTTCTGGTTAACAGTTTTTCAAATCAGCTAAAAAACGAACAGTTAAAAAGGCGTTCAGTACCTACGTATATCGGAAATATATTGTACAGCCAGGATGTATGATAACTTCTGTAAAAAAATTTTCAGCATTTTTCAAACTTTTTGATGATGTAAAAATATGATAAATAAACATTTTGGAAAAAGTACGGCGTTTGGTGTTCGGTCAAAATTTCGCCGAACACTGAACATTTGCCGAACCTCACTTTTACTACATTACTTCCGTAAAAATGCTGCCATACCAATGAAATTCGCCACAAATTAATTTTATAGAAAACAAAATATTAGATTTGATAAGTAGATCGGTATATAAATGTTCCAACCGCAATATTGAATCATTAACCCATTAAATGCACTATTTCTGCTCCTATTATAGTTTACAACCCTATTTAACAACTTAACTTTAAAGCAACTCAAATTTTTTTGGTATTATGAATTACTACTAACTTCAATTGTTTTTTTTTACATAATTAAGTGATTATGGGATTGTGTTTTTTGTAAATGACAAAAGTATTAAACATCTTTTTATTATAAATTCGTTCGAAATTAGTGATTAATGAAATTACAAAAAAAATTATTCGTTTTATCTTAAAAATTTAATCTAAACAATTGAGTTGTATTTTTAAGTTGTGGTCGATAATACTAAAATTTCAACTAAAGAAGAGTTGAGTTGTAAATCATAATAGCACCATCCGAAAAGAGTATTGATGTTCGTGTAACTATTGATATACGATAATAAAATTCAGTATAATTTAGTATTAATGATTAAATCATGGTAAAAAAAAAAACAAAATGATCCAATTATACATATATGATATATATAGGATTAAATTCCGAAAATTAATGACACATCCTGGTATATAAGATTTGGCATAGCCAAATAGAACTCTCTTTCTTCTTATTTTTATATTTCTCTTAATATTTCTAGTAATATAGACTTCAGTTTTAGAAATGTTTTTTTGAATTTTAAAAAAGTAGAAACTCTGAATAGAATGTTGTATAATTGAAATTGTGGTTAATCCTAAATTGTATGAAAATGTTTTTACAAGTAGAATACGCTAATCGATTTTATTTTTTTTTATCTATTTCTGCCCATTTGTGTGTTCTGTTATTCGACGTTAGCTCGTCCATTAGCTAATCGTTTCAGCATTCTATACCATGCCAGACAATTTCCTACATGCTGGAAGATTTCTAATATCACGCCAATTCGCTGGAAAGTGTTTTGCACTTTCCAAAGTTATGCAAAGTATGGTTAATTTCCATCTTGTCAAATATCTAGAGGCCAACAAATCACTTAGTTCAAGATTAATTCAGGAGTACCGCAAGGCTCCGTTCTTTATCCTACCCTATTTCTCATTTTTATAAATGACCTTCTATGACATTAAATTATACATAAATAGGTCTTCGCAAGTAATGCACGATGCGACCTTTTAAACAACAACCTCTTAATACAACTTTATTTTGTAAAACAAATTTTTAATGAAGGTGGTAGCGAGACGTATAAATGCATTTTAAGTGTAAAATTGTTCTTATCTTTTATAATAAATACAAATTTTAATAGTTTTAAAAAGTAAAAACACACATTTCAGCTTAAATTTGAATTAATAAAGACATTCTGAACTGATGTCGTCAAAGATATATTATGTTTGTGCAAAGGAAATAAAAATGTAGATTTTTTAGGGATCACGTCATTTTCGTCAAACATTTTATAGGTGTGAACGTAGCTTAACGCACACACGATGTCACTTGATCTCCGGTCACCACAAAATGAAGAGTAAAATAGAATAATGTTATACGACAAACTTTTTTATGTTGCGCCCGTTTGTAAAACTTGCAAAAATATTAAAATATTTTGATCTTACGTACAACCAACTCACAACTACTTAAAGCAAACAATTTTAACATTTCAAAATATAAATTTATATATGTAAATTGCATGAAGTAGTAAATGTTTTGTTTGTTATTATAAAAATATATTCGTAAAAAGTAACATTAAAATATTATTAATAATAATTATAATCCCGGTATTATTTAAATAACATAACAACGATTTTGCTCATGATATAAAACTTATATGGATTTCTTTATTTTGCTCGTCTAAGTCGAGAAAAAATATTTAAAAAATCTTGGACGTCAATTTTTTTAATTATTCATAAAGAAACAGGACAAAATTAAATATATAGTGATGTAGTTATTTTGTATACAAAAAAATTTACTAGTCCTAATCACAACTCTATATCAATTCATGTCACACAAATATTAAAAATTACGTTGCAATAATCTTAAATCTTGGTGAATAGATGCAATTTTTATCACACACACTTCCAAGATAATTCTAAAAAAAGTGTGTTAATAAAGACGTAAATTTTATATTATCGATTTTTTACTGAGTTGATTGTTAGGCTCCCAAAACAAATATTTTTCCATCACTACTGAATAACCAAACCACTTTATCTCAAAATTTTGACTTTTAGGAACAAAAAATAAAAATTGTGAATTAACAACCGACAATTAACAACTGGCCTTTCCAAAAATGTACGTTTCATTTCATGAGCAAACAAAAAATATTAATTTGTAAATTTGTGTAATTAATAGTTATTTACTTTATTTTAAGAAAGCTTTCTACTGCTATTGTTAAACGGGGAACTTTACGCAAAGGATCAGTCTTAGTTAGTGGACTTGCGCATGCCAAAGTTAGAGGACTATTTGATCATAACGGTAAGCCATTGGATAAAGCAGAACCAGGCACACCTGTGGAAATATTAGGATGGCGAGAACTTCCGCTTGCAGGAGATTTAATTCTGGAAGTTGATACAGAGGTTTTTTATATAATGTTGTTTTACAGTTAATGTGCTTAACACTTTTTTCTAACTTTCAGAAAAAGGCTCATTCTGTCCTTAGATATCGAACACACGAAGCTCAAAAAGAAAAAGCAGAACAGAGTCTTGAAGAAATACGCAAAAAAGAAGAGGAACATTTGGAAAGATATCGAGCAGAAAGAGATGCCCGTCGCTTAGCTGGTAGATTCCGTTTAAGGCATGGCCCCAGGTCCAAAGAGACATTACCAGATGACGGTACACCTCGCGTCAGTGTAATAATCAAAGGAGATGTACATGGCTCGGTCGAAGCCATACTTGATGTTTTAGAAACATATAGTGAAAACGATAAATGTCGTTTGGATGTAGTTCATTATGGCGTTGGAAATGTGTCAGAGTCAAATATTGAATTGGCAAACTCTTTCGACGCAATCGTTTATGCCTTTTCTGTTGAACCGCCTGCTAAAGTAACTGGTGACGTTTCCATACGAGTTTGTGATATCATATATCGTTTAATTGACGACCTAAAAGAAGAAATCAGCAATAAACTGCCTCCATTAAAAGTAGAAGATATATCCGGAGAAGCAAATGTTTTACAACAGTTTTCTATTACGGAGGGACGAAAAGAAGTACCAGTTGCAGGTTGTCGATGCACAAAAGGTGTATTGAAAAGGGCACACCAATTTCGTTTAATGCGAAATGGAGAAACCATTTACGATGGTAAGAATACAACACATTTCTCAAACAAACAAAGTTTTTACGTCTTTTTCCATTACAGGACCTCTTGAATCTATGAGACATTTAAAAAATGAAGTAGATTCAATTAAAAAAGACGTTGAATGCGGCATACGCTTAAAAGACACCAACATCATACCTCAGCCTGGTGATATTATAGTTTGCTATTCAACACATATGGAGCCACAAAAGACTGATTGGGATCCAGGCTTCTAATGTTCCTCATGTAAATAAATAAGCAAATAATTCAATGATTTTTTTCTGTAAATGAGTTCCATATTGCAAATATAAAAATTATGCTAAAGCGTGAGTTATATATTTCATGATTTTAATTTACAAAAAAAAAAAAAAAAAATTCTCTGTTTAGAAAAGCAAATGGTTAGTGATATGAGGATGATTATTGATTTGCGAGATTAATATGTACAGTAAAGCCTATTATTTTACCCAATTTTACACTTTTCAATCGATTTCCGTGCGGTTAGAGTTGTCCGATTTGACTAAAATTTAGCACCAGTAAATTTTAGACACTAATAAACAAAATATGACCCACCTGTGACGTTATGCTTAGCTATTCCACTTTACTCATACATAAAATCAAGTTAAATTTATTAATGATTTCAGTATTAATTATTGGTAATACGATTTGCACTTTCTTTTTACTATTTAAACACATGATAGTATTAATAAAGCATACATATTTTTTGATAATTTGTATACACAACGTACGTATACTTATAAATACATATATATTTTTATTTTATCTTAAAATTCTGGTTCTAAAAAGAAAATAATATTTCCGGTTAAAAAAATGTATTTATTAGTTTTGTCGCTATCCACTCATACAGTCTCATAGAGCTGCGACAATTAGAAAGAAATTTTTAAACAAGAATTTTAAAAAATATTAGGATTTATACATTTGTTTAAAATAATATTATATGTTTGTATATTAACACATGCTGAGACCTTTGTAATTATAAAAAATAGTTTGTTCGACGACAAGTATACTGTTACATTCAAACATTCGTACTAATACTAGTCACCCTTCACCCACATGCTTGGGATAAAATAAACAATAACGAGATCATTGTGAGCGGAACTAAGTGTTGATAAGCAGCGTATCAAAATACATTTACTGTTTTGTAGAAAATGAATGAAAAATTTTAATACTTCATTGAAAGTAAAGAATAGTAATGTTATCGTAAAAAATATATTGCGAAAAATGGGTCATTTTTAAATCATAGGAAAAACATGCAAAATTAATATTATACATACATATATGTATGTATGTATGTATGTATGTATGTACGTATGGAACAAAATAATTGTACTGCGTTGATAATGGTTTCGGTTAAATACTTCCTTAAGCAAAAAATTAAAGAAAATTTATGTCATTAACTAAAACTACGCATATTCATTCAGTATTTCTTTATTAATGTTACAAATATGTTTGTATATACTATACATTTACAATTTTTGAATTATTTTTTATTTTTAGAAAATTGTTATCGTCCTAATACGAAAACAAAAAGAACTTGTTAATTAGGGGTATATATATTTTTTGTACAAAATTTTAATTAAAAATCGTTTATAAATTCTGGCTTATTTTCTATTTACAATGGTCATTGATCATATTAAATTGAAGTAAAATAAAATAATATACAAATACATATGTATATAAATTTTTTTACATTTCAAGAAAAAAGATAACACAAAATCAATGTCATTATAAAATACTACTAATAGCGACTATTGAATATAGTCCATATATTATTATTATTATTATTGTGAATCAAATCGGAATTAGCGTTTTTACATTTTGAGTTTTCTTGGAAACCCTAGAAAGAACAAACCTGTTATCATTAAGTGACACAATTTTATATTCGGAAAAAATACAAAGAGTTATGCCCCTAATGTAGGTACAGCGTATATACATAAGGCTGCGTGTATTTAACCATTATAAACGGAAGTTTTATGTGTATGTTTTTGTTTCTTAGTGGTTAACAAAAAAATAATCAAATTGGTTTTGTGCATAAAAAACCTTATTTTCAAAATATATAGTTTTAGAAGCGAATTGTAGAATGGTTTATAAAACAATATTTAAAAAATTTCTTCTTTTCATAAAAACCAATACAGAACAAGTAATATTTTCAACAAAAAATTAGAAATATTTCCTTTATAAAAATGATTGGATGCTAAAATGTATACATATATTAAATATAAAAAATCATGCATTGATACTGATTTCTTAAATAAATCAACTTTTATATCCTTTTTAGCCATTCCACAATTCTAGCTTCTACAGATTTGGCGGCGCGATGATGAATCAGTCATTATATATCCGATGCGCTTTGCACCTTCTACAATAGTTTTCTGATATACAGTTTGTTACATATGGGAGATACAACATAAATTATTGAAAGTTCGTCAATTTTTTCGAACGTTAATTAAGATGTTAATGTAATCTATTTAAAACTTGAATAATCTAAAATAGTTTTCAACAATTTTGGGGATATACATTTTAAACCTTTTTAATTTTTTTAAACTGTATTTTATAACTTTTGGGATAATTTTAGAAAACTGTTACAGTTAAACATTGTTAAAGATAACAAATAACAAAATCTGTAATCAGTTTTATTATTAAATAAAAAATTTACATTTTAATAGATAATATAAAAGTACTTATAGACATGTAAAGATCATCAAAGTATCTAAAGAGGTATAAAAATATATAAATATTTTGATGGTGGGGATTTTTGTGGATAAAATATTATTTAAAAAAGACCACAGAAAAAATCTGGCAGCAGTGCTCTTGATGTTGAATAACATATATTTACTCTTATTACTTAAAAACTCATAAATATATGGTGTCAAAAAGTGTGTATTTGGTTTCATCTTACAGGGAATCCCTATTTAATGAGCCTTTTTTTTAAATATGTATGTATAAAATACATATGTTAATGTATGTATTACATGTATGTTTATGTATCCATTACAAAAAAAAATACTATGGATCTTCACACCATTTAATATAATCATACTTTTTATTCTTACAAGTGATGACTCATTATTTTACTGACACACTGCTTCAGAGTCACGTTAGTTATTGCAGCATGTTGCATAAACCATATTTTGTGTTTGTTTTATTATTCTTCCCAAGAAGAAACGATTTAAACCCATCCTTTACTATTCCTTTTTGTGCTCGTTTTGTTTTTTATTTATTTTTTTTATAATTTTTATTATTAATTTTTATAATAGTATGAATTTATTGTTAATTTTAAAGGCGGGTTTTCCTTTCATTTACTCATGGGTTCAACATATCAACACATGTGCACGCAATTAGTGAATTTATGTTGCACACTTTATTATTTACTTTATTAAAGAAGTATTTGCTTTTTTATAATTGTTTTGACAAATCCGACGACTTAATTAGCTATCTACAATTAAGCAAAATGTTCAATAATATATTTATATTATTATATATTTTTTGGAATCTAGTATGACAAAGAGAACAAAGACATTTTTTAAGCTCTTTTAAAACTAAAGTTAAATGTTTGCAGTGCCTTCAGAGTATCAGTGTAATAAAATGTACGGGATAAAACAGGCCACTTGAACGGGTCGAAACAAACCAAACAAGTCAAAACAAAAGAACAAGTGATCGTGTGAATTTTTTATCTCAACATGCCGCCAGACTGTACATGTTGTATGGTTGAATACTTGGCTGAATGGATGATCAATGTACATCAGAGATGGTACTTTTAAATTGTCCTTTTTTTGATACAAATAAACGTTGGATTTTTAAATTTTATTATAATTGGATTTCCAAATTAAACATTCACATTTATTAATTTATATTGCTCTCTGAAAAGTTTCCGTAGCCCTAAAATTAATTAAAGCTGCTAAAATAAACCCCAGTCATGTGGTTTTCGAAAATTATCGAATCTCTAAATCATAAACATTTATAAGAAATATTTAAACATTTTTCAATTTAACAGCTTAATTAAAATTAGAACCGCAACCGCTATCGACAATAAGTTTTCATACATTTTGTATGGAGATCAAATGTCTTGTGGTTGACGGCATTGTGGTTGAGATAGATTCGATTTTACTTTTATTGTGATCTCTGGTGATCCTCTCATTAATATCTTATTTTTTTTTAAAAAATGTGGTCTGTCGCTTAATTCTAATTCGTCGCTCGCTATTTTTGTGTAATTTGTCGACAACGGTTCCAATTGAAATTAAGCTGTAAGTTACAGTTTTTTAAACATAAACTTTCATTATTTTAATAATGTACAACTAGCGTACCCAATCAAAATAAAATTAAAAAGCACCAAAAAGTTTCCCATTCATTATTTAAGCACTGTGTATGTTTTGTTTCCAGTGTCTATGTTCAAAAAGTATCTTTTGAAAAAAAAGATTCTCTTTTATTCAATGATATAGAAAATTCAAAATGTATAAGTACTAAACATTTCTCTCTTATAGATTAATTATTCAATCAGAGCCATGCAGATTAAATATAGTTGTTTCTATATAAATATTATTAAAATTCAAAAAAAAACAATTGGAATGATGAAATAGTGGAATAAATTCTTCCTTTTCGAAAATTAAGTTCACAAAATATTCGGTTTTTAAATCTATATATCACAGATATAACTCAAGATTGTTCCGGAAGTGTTTCTCGAATTCCAAAATAATATACCAATATCTTATGTTCTGTCGGTATCTATAATTTTATTAAATAAACTATATAACTTTTATTAATTAATAAAAAAGAACCAAAATCACTCCTTTTTAAGCCATTAAAAGTACGAATTTCGAAAAGTACCCATCTGCTCTATGTATCACTAATATTGTGTAAGATAATCAAGAAAACTTGTTTTACTCGTTTTTCTAATTTTTACTCCCAAATAAACAAATATCCAAAAATCCCTCTTACCTCATGTCTTCTAATGTCCTTCATATTATCAATATAAATTTATGGAGAAAAAAACAACTTTGTTCGAAAACTTAAAAAAAATGTATAAAACTTTGAAGGTTCATATCTTTGAGAGTTTATATTTAAAATTATTTTAAAATCTAAGTTCAAAAATGTTTAAAAAAAATTTCTGAAATGGTATCTTAGATTGAACTAAATTTTAATTTTCGGTGGGACCATCAGTAATTTACATTTTAGGGTCCAATGTATATATGTAGACATGTACAATTTATATACTGTATTTGCCGTCTCTGAGGATGTGTATGTATTTACATATGTATTTGAATAGAGAGTTATTATGGCTACATATGCATCGATTTCTTCAGATGTGGAGATTTTAAACATTGACATAAACTGGGGAAATTTTGTAAAATTTGTAAATTTTGAAATTCAAGTAACTTGCTGAAGGAGGGTTTGCATGGAGAATAATATTTTAATAAATAGAATGTTTTCTATAAAAATATTGTGTAAAAACATTTCCAAAACTTGAAAGAAAAGTTCAAAACTAAATTCAAAAATATGTTTGCTGATAAAATATACACACATACCTTCAGATTAAATTTTCTCTATAATACCTATCATCAAAAACATTTTTTATACCCTGCACCAACTTAGTGGGGAGGGTATATTGGGTTTGTGCTGATGTGTGTAACATACAAAAATATTCGTCATATACCCCTTAAAGTATACCAATCGGCTTAGAATCATTTTCTGATTCGATTAAGCTATGTCCGTCTGGCTGGCTGTCCATGTATACCTTGTGCGCAAGGTACAGGCCGCAATTTTCAAAATAATTTAATTTAGCACAAACACGCTTCTTTTTGCCCAAAGACGAAGCCTATTGAAAATGGTTAAAATCGGTCCATTATTTTGACTAGCCCCCATACAACTGTATCAACCAAATAGAGCCTTTGGGCTCATAATTAAGTTAAATGTTGTATTATGCCAACAAAAGTCGAAAAAACTTAGTTTTATAGAACCTTAAATGACACTACCGATTTTTGTAATCATCGGGCTTCATTTTACCCTAGCCCCTATAGAAACTCTCCTTTAGAAAATGACTTGAACCTCAACATACTGACTGGTGTAGGGTATCATATGATCGGCTATGCCCGACTATACATTCATAATTATTTATTTAAATTTTGAGACGCCTTTAAACATTCTACCTAATGGCGTGTAAACCACAAGTAGGTAATGCTTTATTTAACCTTTAAAAAGTTAATTTTGAAATAACTTCTATTTAATATTTGTATGAAATTTTGCAACTTACATATAGGTACTTAGTAATATTTAAATTAATTTTTGTAAATTTTTTATTTGACTATTGCGATATACTAATAACAAATTCTTGTGCTGCAATATAAAACTACAAGTCTTATGCCTAGTATTTTAAATAAATAAATAAATAAATGAGAACAATTTTTAAATTTTTAGTTACCCATCAAATGTGATAGATAACGAAAATAACATGGGAAACGTGAATGTTGCATAACTTTAGGAGTGAAAGGGTTAAAGAAGACCGCGTTTCGACCGTCGTCCTAAAGTCTTACATATATTTTTTATACAAATTTATTTTTAGTCAGGCTCCATTTTTAAATATCATCAACAGAAGATATAGTTTAGATTCGATTCCTAAAAACCTTACAGAACAATCTTATGAAACATAATTTAAAACTAATTTTGCTTATTAAATATTTAAACAATTCATGAAATAAAATACCGGGATATAGAAATCATAACAAAATCTATACATATAATAATATATAACATTTCTGTTACATACTGAAAATCTTGTATTAGAATAATGATAAGCTTTTGTATATGTAGTATATCCGTTTGCTGAAATATCATACCGATTTCAATGCGACAATTTTTGTGGAATATTTCGATAGTGAAGGCTTAGGATCCAAATCAACATTTAATACAAGCAAATAAACGAACAAATATAACGGAAGCGATCAAAACTCACATACGATTTTATAAACAACAAACTAACGATTCCAGTAGCTAGACGATTAAACATTTTCAGTAATTCTAACACACAAACCAATACATTTGTAGATAACAACAGACACACACATAAAATCACAAACAATTGTGTGGTTTTCGTTCTACATTACTGCTGTGATCGTGTTGCATGATGCCTTTTAGGAACGATCGCGAGCTTCTTTTACAGTGCGCATTGGCATATAGGGTCAGTTGCTGACTGGCGCTCTTTCCCAACGGTTGTGTTCGCTTCACGTTCCAAAGAAAACGATAAATAAACTAAAAATTTATGACAAACTAATTCTAAGATGAATATATCTCCCGATCCTGTAAATTTAATCAAGGATATTAAGCAATAAAACTATTAAACTAACATACTCAATTTAATAGTATGTCGAATCAAGTGCTATAATAAAAATAAATAAAAATATATTCATACTCAAAATCAGAGCAAAAAATATTCTCAATTTAAACAGTTAAAAATTCAAAAAAGGGAATTTATAGTGCCACTTAATACTAAAACAAACAAAAAATAATATCTAAACACAAAATGGATTTATCAAGGCGGTCTCGGTAAGGATACATTTTAATCAAAATTTCTCAAAAATTATATTTATGTGATAGTGTGAAGAATTAATTTATTTTGGTTATTAAAAGGATATAAAGCACAGTTAGATTGATTTCTTATTTTTTAATACTCATGTTTTTAAATACAAATTTCGAATTGTTTAACCACTTAAGTGTCACAGATTTAATGTAATGCATTGCGTAATTACATCTACATTGTATAAGCCTTAAAGTTTAAGGCTTAAACCAATTAATTTACAAATAAAGAAGTAAATTTAAAGTAAAATTAAATATTTGTCTTTTTGTCTTTAACATTTTAAATGTACATAGTATATGCATGTATGTATGTGCATTTGTTTAACTGACTAATTTATTTAAAGATATTTGTTGCACTTATGTTAACTGAAGTAAAAATATGAATATAGATGGATGTAAACAGATTCATGTGTTGTTATAGAGATGCCAGTATAAGAGCGAAAATAATTTAAGTTTTATTTTATTTATATTCACATCAATAATAATGCAAAATAATAGCATTAATATTTTTTGAAACAATTGTTAAGTTATTCTTTTCGAATATTTATACAATTGCCAAAACAATTATAAGTTACAATAATAAACAAATAATATTTAATACAAATACGTTTAATTTTAAAAGTTCAAAGAACAATTTTATTTCCATTAAAATGGTTAAAATTGTAATATGCGATTATAAAACGACGAGTAATTAAGTGAAAAAACTAAAGCACACTATAATAAGTACCTTTTTATAATTTAGTTTGAGGTAATTAAACATTGTTTAATTGTAAAGTAACCTTAGCTTTACGCGTTCACATTAGCAAAATATTTCGGTTATTAAGTGCGAGACT
Organism: Lucilia cuprina; assembly: GCF_022045245.1. NCBI lineage: Eukaryota > Metazoa > Arthropoda > Insecta > Diptera > Calliphoridae > Lucilia > Lucilia cuprina. Next base: position 505,941 of record NC_060952.1, read on the forward strand.
GGCATACATGAAGATATCAGTTTTAGTTCTGACGTTTAGGTTCACAAATAGCTTTCCTACACCGAAAATAATAAACATTTATGAAAACTATATGTAAAACTTTCAAACAACAAAAATTTTGTTTGAAAAATCCATGTTAAACCAGTTATATTTTAAAAATTTAAACGATTTTAATTAATTAAAAAGATAGATGAAAATTTCTTATATTTTATAGTTATGTACCGCTTTCTTAAATAAAATAAATTACCAACTTCAGATAAAAGAGTTTAGAAAATGCACGAAGTTTTTGTCAACTATTTCAACAATGTAGACATGGATTTACCAAAAGAAATCTTTTATAGTCATTTACAAATATCAAATGTAGAAAATGGACAAAAAGAAATAAAATAACATTTTTGGGAATTAAAAAAGGCTTGGATGTTTGAGTTATGAGAAAAAAGTGTAAAAACTGGTGTAATAAAATTTGTTCTACTCACTTATACTTATTAAGTTCTTTCATGTATTGTAATCAAGCGATACACATGTTAATTAATTGTTATTTTTTACTTTTTTTATTTTTAAAAATCTGCAATTACTTGACCTAAGTTAACGAACTGAAAGAACATGACAGCAATTTTACGTTCAGAGTAAATACTCGTTCATACACATGTATTTTTAAACAAAAATCGGAAAAAGAAAAATGAAATAAAGAAAAAAATAATAAAAAAGTAGAATGGCTAAAAAGTGTTGTGTTGTATTATATAATTTTGTTCGTTCGTTCTTTTTCTTGTTTCCATTATTTTGCCGGTGGTTTTTATGACCACCATAAGTCATGTGTCGACCACATTTATCAAGTCGATCATACAATATAACTAAATGGATTTATGAAGACTCGTACGTAATTGAAACAATTTACTTTAGTTACTCAGACTTCGAGTGTTTTTCTTTCAAAATATTTTAACAATTGCCAGTGTGAAATAAATAAAAGTCAAGTGAAAATAATATATGCAAAAGGTTAATACGATCGATTTAGTATTAGTTTCTTGATAGATAGATAAATAAACACATTGTACATATGAACGAGGAAATCAGCAAATCGAATTCATATTTTTTCTTCATCTACATATATACATCATGCAAATTTCAATAATATCGTAATTTTCTGTTATAGAAAATAGTTTTTATTATTAATAGTTATTTAAGTTAAACCTTAATTTAAAACATAAAAGTATACATATAAAGTTAAAGATAATGTTTTCGTTCTTAAAACAGTAATCAGTACGTCCTCGCTTTAGTTTACATTTACAATACTTGACACTTAATTTTCCTCTATATTTTTAAAGTGGACGTTTTAATTGTTTGAGTTCAAATATAACTTTTTTCTACATATGCCTCTTACATCCAACTAACTGACCACAAAGCTCTTAAAGGAAATTGCCTTAGCATAATAGTTAGTAAAGAAATTTTGAATCCTATAATACGTGTTAACGTAGATTTTCATCGCTATAATAACATCGCTATAAAAAACATTGAACTATTCTTATAAAATGTTCTAAATAGTTTTTGGATTCCATAAAACTTGTTCCTGTCGGATTTTATCACTATTCTTGTTTTTTAAAAACAGTTATTAGTGTTGGAGTAATTTTTTCAATTGTACTTTATATTTCATAATAACAACATATCAACATCAGCTTTAAAATAACTTTTTGAAGAGATATTATATGGAGGCGAGGATCAAATAAAGTACGATGACCGCCATTCTTCAAAATATAATTGTTGAATACAAAGAAACAATTTTCTGTAAATTTGATTACGATTACTAGCTGCTCAATAAATTTATTTCCGTTTAATATATTTTTCAAGGAGCCACTTGTATGGGGTTTACTGAATTTTATACACTTCGTCCGAAGGACACATCAAAACATTTCTATCAACTTATATACAAAATAACGTAAGGGTGATATCAATAATTAAATTATGATTTTGCTATTAAAACAAAAACGTATGTGTACTAATCATTATTAAGCCAAGCCAGTGTAAGAGAAAATCCTTGCGTCCTGCGCAGGCCGTCTATTTAAGAAATCCTTATTAAGCGAAGTCGGCCTTGGACATACCATAGAGGAATCTTTGTGCCAAGTCGTAGGCCGGCTAATCAGGAAATATTTATTAAGAAATGCCGGTGTGGGATATACCATAGAGGATAAAATTCATGCGCTCGGCCATAGGCCTGCTAATTAAATAAATAAATAAAAACTTAATTTATAATAGAATTATAGAGACATTTTTTAAATTTCTTTTGAATGAACAAATTCGGCCCAAATATATGTATATTTTTCGGGAAAACCTCAAAGTCGGTCTATAATATAGAGTCATGTTATATACTTTTAATTTGATGTATACATACTCGAAAGTAGGCATGGACCACGCAAAAAATATGCTCTATATTTTTTTTAAAAAGGTCACTTTAACCGGCATGTTCCCTTTTATACATATGTATGTAAGTACTTTGGTAAAAAGAAAACAATTAAAATGTGGTACTTTATTTTTTACCATATATTATATATGTATATACATTCATAGGCACATATTTATGTATGAATATACAAAACTTGAAATGCCAATGTTTGTAATGTAAACAAAATAAATATTTTTGGTTTCTTGCTTCATTAATTAAAACATTTCTTTTACTGAAGCACCCATTTTTAGTATATTACCTAAAAACTATAGTCACTTCAAAGCAAAAAAGTGGTTTTTAGAACTGAAATGAGTCAGTAGTGCGTGTACTCGACATACATATATATAATATATGTACATACAAATATCTTTGTTTAGCTCATTGTGTTGTTGCCGTTGTTAATTTTAGAAGATAATCTAAATATTTATATTAAAATGCGTTAAAAAGTTAAACAATTTAATTACTTTGATTTGTGAATGTGTATGTATGTTTCACTTAAATCTTAAGTTTTTGATAAACATTATTAATTCCTAAAAACTAAATACACAATTTTAACAAAATACACTTATTTAAGGTGGATTGCTGACAACCGGTAACAGGCAGAGAAGATTTCAAATACAGCCGAATAACGATGTAAATTAGAGTTTCCCGTGATTTTTTTTTTTGTTTTTTTACAATCTGTCGGAGAAAATTTTAAAAGATACTAAATATCGAGGGACTATATTCAATAGTCTCTATATGTCATTTTCATGAAAATAAGATTTTGATGGCAAAATATCTAGAAAACTACCCCGCACTAGTAACATAAATTTCAAAAGAAAAAAAATATTTTTTTGACAATTTTATAGCAATTTTTAAATTTCTCTATCTTAAAAAAAACAAAAAAAAAAAAAATTCTGAACGCAAAACTCTCTATCTTATCCAAAAATTACTTCAAACTCTATGTTTTTACTAATTTGGGCATGGTGAATACAAATCCGCAAAAGTATTTAAGATCGGTTTAATAGTTTTCGAGATATTTCTCATTATGATACAAATTTGATTAATTTTATTACCGTGTTTAACCATATAACATTGATTTTGGACCACCACCTCATAAGCTGTTGCTTTTTCAACAATTTGGTTTATATTGCTTCATTAAATTGCAAAAAATATAATATTTATAAATATTAAATCAAATAAAAATATTATATTTCTATGAAAAACTGTCTATCTGAAGGTTTGAAAATAAAATTTCGTAGAAAAAAAGCTCTATCTGATATAAATTTGTGAATAATTTTGCAAATAATGCAAAATTTTAAATTCTTTTTATATAACGATTTCGAATATGGTCGTAAAAATATATTGTAGAAGAAACTCAAAAATCTTCACGAACTAGCGAAATAAACAGTTTCTTTGCTCTCCTGTAAACTTGTGTTATTTTAGATAGAGATTATTGAATATAATCCCTCGATATGCAAAAAAGTTGTCAGATCTAAAATATATATTTTTTTCAAATTAGTTTTATTCTACAATACTACAATTTCACTTCCAAATAACTTCAAAAAAGAACATAAAAATTACTTCCTAAGACTTTTTTGCTAAGTATGTACGTATGTGTATACCGTCACCTGAAACGCAAACCAAAAATTCGAAATAGATTTTATTGTTTTATTAACAAAGAAACAAAAGTCCCTATCTACCAAAACATTTGGTACATGAAGGTAAAAGTCCAATTTATCCATTTTTATATTACTTATATAAGCCATTGTCAACTATCATAACAAACAACGGGTTTCACTATTAAATAATTTGTTTATTGAATATAAATAAATCGCGCTGACAGAAAAAAAAACTTTTTTAATTTTGTAAAATTTTAAGAATGTTATTTTGGGTTGTTTGCATTTCAGATGTGCAGGTGGAATTGTGTGTATGTTAATAATGATTTCTTATTATCATTTACATTTTATCTTTTGTGGGAAGTATGTATGTACTTAAATATTTATAAACAAATACTCTTGGTAGGTTAATAAAATCAAATTTAAAATATCTGTTTCTATTAATTTTTACACTTTGTTGTACATCATTTTGATCTTGCAACAATTTCCGAAAATATTTTTATATCTTTATTAATTTTATTCATTGGCCTCGAACAGCCAATTCACATCGATGGGGTGTATACCAATATTTTTTTGTTTCTTATACGTTTCATGATTCACCTGAATTTATCAATCAATTGATGTGGTTGGTGAGAAATAGTTTTATTTTTATATCGCTAGAAAAAGTTCTGGATTTAGATGTTTTGATTTTTTTCAATAATAAATATATATTAATTAACTTATATAACAGAATTTTTTTGTACATTATCTATTTAGGTAATCCCAAAACTACTCCCCTATAAATATGAAGCATGTTTTTTTTATATGCATGTTTGGATTAGTTTTGGACCAGTCCTAGTCCTTTTAAGAGCGGGTTTTTAACTTGGCATTTATGCCAATTAATTATCAGATTAGTTAATCTAAAAATAAATTAAATCTGATGTTAATCCCCACTGATATTTTTAGTACAAAATTAAGTAATTCAACTGTTAAAAAATTCGTTGATTTGCTTTTTTATAATTTTATATTTTTGTTTATAATATATTTTTGGCGATAAAAGTAAACTTTTAAGAAAGTTAGTGCTTTTAGAAATTTTAAAGTTGTAACATTTTTGCTGCATGCAACGGAACATATTTTAATAGCGGCTGTATATGAATGTATGTGTGTCGATTTGAAGAAGCTCTTTATGGGTACAAGCAATTCAAGAAGTTTAATAAACTCTAAACATAAATAAATAAAACCAAAAAAGGTTTCAAAAAACGGGCTTAGGTGAACGACCCAACACGACTTTCAGGCACTCACATTGTTGATTCAAGTGATTGGTTGATATAAACGAACCAAAAACTAACCAAAAATCAGGATCAAAAGAATTTTATAATTTGAAATATTTTTTTTGGTAAATTACTTTTTATATTTTATTTTCTATATGTTGATTAGGGTAGTACTTTTTGACGTACGTTCTACTTACTCACATACAAACGTTTTACCTTATTTGTTGTATCCAAATTGTTACTAATATTTTGTTGTCAATAAAAAATCCTTAACTTAAAGTTTAGCTACAATGGTTTTTATCCAGAATAAGTATGTGGCAATATAAGGCAATAAGAGTAACCAGCACTATATAATTTGGTGAAATAAGTAAAAAAAATATATATAAAGGAATAAAATATTTCATGCTATGTTCAGTGGAATAGTGATTAAAATAAATTACGTTAAAAATGTGATTACTTTTTAAATAATGAAGCATTTAATTTTTTCCCTAATTCCGGAATATTTTTACTTATTGTTGACAAAGAAGAGATTTTCTACTTTCGTCAAATTCTAAGTTATTTTTTATGGAGAATTTAATCGTGTTATTAGTGTTTATAAGTGAATTTTGACCTTCGTTTAAAGTTACCCTACACCCAAAAATGTAGACGGAGTCAGAAGATTTATTGCTTTCAGCTACTACTGCAGATAGTTCATACCTCTAAAAGATTTGATTTGTATTTTTCCCAAGTTACTGTGTAAAAAATAGTTCATTATAAAGTAATTATATTCAAACAGATAAAATTTTCATAAATTTTGTTAATATCGCTAAACCAAATATATATTGAAATGATCTGTAATCTTACTTTTGTGGCGTAATTTTTGCACCTATTTAACTTCACCTTAAATGTGGACTCAAATAACAATAAGCCAAAGAACGATATATGAAAGCGGGAACACTTTTGTCTTATAATGTGATTATGTTATTATATTTTATTACTCAAAACAATATTTTATATAATATCAAGAAAAAATAAATAAAATACAAACGCTTAAAAAAACAATTTAATAATTATATGGAAAAACGATATCATAAGGAAAGATACCATTTAGTACATAAATACAACAATCACTTATGATAGTTGATGTCGTTTCGATATTGTTATAATATCGTTTGGTTTATTGGGAATTATCCTAATTGTTTTTTATTAATAAATGTGTTACTTTCTTTTTGAAAAATAATATCCTTTGTTAAATAAAACCAATTGTCAGTATTTCTGACAGACACCTTAATCATGGCCTAAACCAAATAACTGAGGTCTGTACTGGACTGTTATACATATGTGATTAGCCTAATGCATATGTACATTAAATAATTTTTACCTAATACTACATATGTATTAAATAAATTGTACTTTAATACCGAACACAATATGAAAACCACACGTGCCCGCGTAAAGTGGTGAAATAACATTTTTTGGATGCTGTTAAAATGATGATGGTGCTTGATTTTTTTTTGTTTCCTATTTATTCTAAACAATTTTAGTTCTTCTATTTTTATTTCTGGGAATTTTATTTAGCGATTTTTTAATGGAAAACTTGTATAAATTACGTATACTAAACATACTGTGAGTTTTTAGTTTTTGTTTAGTTTAAAATTTCAGCATAACATCACATAGGATTGTTGTAGTTAATGATTATGATGATTATGTTGTATTTAATTGTTTTATAAAAAAAACAATCAAACACCCACCCATACTATTTACTTTTGTATCATATTTGTTAGAACTTTAATCTGCAAATTTATTGCATTTAGGAAAATATATTATTTTTAGCTTTTAAGTCCTAGGAACATACGTACATACATTTACTAGAATATACAAAATGTTTATTAATTTTCTTGAGAATAATAAATACGTTGTATGTTTCAACACATTGTAGAAAAATTGATAAAATAATAATTTGAATAATAAATTGAAATATTTTGTCTGTTTGTTTGGAAAAGGTTTGTTCTTATTATTTGTTTCTGGGCAGTTTATAAAAATATCGAAACTATTTAAAATGTGTTGCGTCCATAAAAACAGTAAATAAATAATAAATCTGATAATCTTTCATGTTTATTTTTTATGCCTTTTTCACTGCTTTGTGCTATTTTGCATTTAAAAGAATTAAAATGAAATTTTCCACTAAATAATAGAAAATTTAAAAAAAGTTTTAATTAAAAAAAAAAACATTGAATAACGTTAAAAGTTGAAAAACGAGAGTTCATAAATATCGAAAAGTAAAATAAGAGTGTTATATTCGATCATGCCAAATCTTATATACCAACTATTTAATTTAGTTATTATCGAACGAAGTAAATTCATTTTCTGAAAGGGCTAGGGTCAATTATTGACAGATCCTCATAAAATTTGGTAGAAAGATTTTGGTTTTTACAAAAATTGTCTATGATGAATTTCATAGCCGTACTCGTATTTTTAAAATAGTAATCGTTATACTGGTATTTTTAAACCAGTTATGACTGATAAAAATTGGTTGTATTTTTTTCTGTGTATGTAATTTTTAAATATAATACATATAACAAGTTCCACTTCAATATTTATAAATAAGTATTTTTCACACTTTTCTATCTTTTAGAAAAATATTATATAAATTTTTGTAGTCTCTGGCAAAAATATGTTCCTCTTTCTGTTTTTGGTTCCAAACCCTTTCATGAAATAATCTATAAATAAATGTATATATGTATGTATTTACATTCTATATATATGTGTATATATGTATGCATTTACATTCTATTGCGTCAACGTATGTATGTGTGTAAGAGCAAGAACTATTAAAATCTAGACATATTTGTTATGGGAGGCCTAGAGTATTTTGTTGTAGTAACATCAAAATTATTTTTTGCATTTGTATGTATGATTAAGAGTGATGGAATGCAAAAGAATTACTGGACTCTTCATTGACCGCAACATATACATATATATGTACATATATACCTACATACATACATTTTTACTTACATAGCTTGGAAATATTGAATTCTATTTTAATTAATGCCCTTAAATCTTAAATCCGGCTTAAAATATATTAAGGAAATATACTGTAAAATCATTCTCAGAATTCTTATTTTACCCAGCAAAAATTAAACGAAATACTTTCAAAAGAATAACATTTATCACCACTTCAAAAGTAGCACTAAGTGAATTTTTTAACCTTCTGTGGAAGTGATGTTTATAGACTTTCAAAGAAGCAAAAAGAATCCAATTTGGTTTAAAATTTAAGGTATATTTTTTGTTCTAAAATTTTTTGAATTAAACCCATTTTATTTTAAATATTATGTTAATATTGTTTAAGTCAAATTAGTTGGGTTCTATAATACTACAATTTCACTTCCTAATATCTTCCAAAAGAAGAACATTAAAATTACTTCCTGAGAATGACTTTATATGTAGTGAATTTGAATCATAACCATATAAAATTGTTTGATAACATTTTATTATCCTGCTCCTGTCTCCAACTTTTTTTCTAATTGTCATTAAAAAAATATGTACATAAATCAGGCGATTAAATCTATAGGAACAATCTTTTTAAATTTACTCATTTCGAACATTGTTTAAAAAAAATTAAAGTAAATGTTAATATCAGCAATTAAAAATATAATTTGTATTATTAATGAAAAACATCAAAAGGTTATTCAAACGTCAACTAATCGAAAATCGGTTTTTAGAAGATGTCGGTTATACGATCACCCTAATATGTACATATTTATAGATATTTTTGTGTATAATCATATATATGTATGTATGTAACATATGATGCTTTTATCATATCAACTCTTTTTATTATGGCTTCATAAATAAATGCAAGTGCTTCGGATATGAGGCATCATCATCATGATCGCCCGTCCATCGCTTTCTGTTTGTGCGAATTATTGGGCTTCTTTAGACTTTATTGTTGCATCAAGAGCAATGCTGTAGGTCAAGTGTTGTTGATTAAATATTATGCATCAAGTAATTTGTTTATTTTGATGGTAGCACTGCCAAGACAGCGTAGATAATTAAAAACAACTAAGAGTAACAATGATAAAAAACGAAGCGGAAAAAATAAACACAGAAAAAACACATACAAAACCCTTAATAATGATGAGAATTAACGATCCATATTTTAGGCATAGAATAGCAAACGACAAACTGTCGTCAGTTTTACTGAGAATAACAAATTCATGTAGGCATGTATATGTATGTATGTAAAGCAGTAATAACAAATAGTAAAAAATATGAACATATTTACATACAATCCTATAAATATACAAATTTGTACATATGTATGTTGGTATGAATATACGTACATATAATAATATGGCTATAATAGTAGACAAAAAGTCGCCTGACTAGCATATATAAAAATCTAAACTGAAAGAATCAACCAAGTACTACCATGTTAAATATTTGCCATTATCACCGTCATCATACAGTCTTGCAAATTAATCTGCAGTCAATTTAATGTTTTTGATTCATGTGAAAAATGTTTGTAAACATACGTCAATGAGTGTAGCAGTTATTGGATGTTGGTTAACGTTTTGGTAATGTGCCAATTTAATTTTGTCACTGCAAGTGACACGCGACCATAAACTCCAATAGAATAACCTGGTATAAGTATGAAATAGTATTGCTGACACATAACATTATGCTTTGACGCCTTGCTCTCAGCGGGCAGTCTACTACAATCTATATTATTTTACATTTATAAGTACACTAGCTATATGTGCTTTGCTACCCTAAAAGCAATGTTAATAAAAAATACTACACGATTTCAAAAATTCTCAAAATTAAAGTTCTTCGTGTAAAATTTTAAAAACCTAGCTCTATTAGTTTCCCAGATAAATGAATTTTTGTATATTTTATTCATATGGGATGTTCAACGAGTCTCATCGGTCATTGTAAACAGAAAATGTGTACATGGATGTTAAAGTTCCTCGTGCATGAGCCACGGCCCCTATTTTCTGTAAGTAATCATATTGACACTAAAGTGATTCCGGCAAAATTTGAGGAATCTAACTGTTATATTTTTTTAGATATTAATATTTTCATATGGAAGGTGCCACGCCCACTTTGTACATTTTGTTCAAAAATAAGAAGCAGTCTATAGTTCCTTCCAGACATACGCTGTGAAAATTTAAGAAACATCGGTCCAACGGGTTAGATGTTTATAAAGTCCAATCAAATAAACATACACACATTCATTTTATGTATATATGTAGATAAAAATTTTTCGGGAAAAACTGCTTTCATTTTATTGCATTTTGTACTTTCTTAAATAGCTAATCTTTCCAATGCCTTCTCTTTAAATTGGTTAAAATAAATCTAATTGGATTTTGATTCGAGATATAAGTGAAAAATTTTAATGACTTCGCAGGATTTTTAAACAAAGTTGTATAAAAAATTCAATTCATATAGGAAATGCCAAGACCCCTTTGAAAGCCCGAACGAAAATACCGGCGGCGGATGAATTGTCGGGTAAATTTAACTTTTTCTTCAGAAATTGACCTATAAGCGTTTGTAATATTGAAAATTCTCTGTATAATAGTTTGTTATATATAAACCGGTCTTAATAACTTTTTGTTCTATAGAAAATGATCATTATTATAGAAGTTTTCATTATTTTCAAATTGGTTAAATTTTTTCTACGTTTAAGCCGGCTTAGCTTTTGAACCGAAAGAAGTTGGCGGCTGGTCGGATTGAGCCGTCTCGACTTGTATCTCTGACTCACAGTCCGCCCTGTCTTTTTCAAAATGTTCAGAGTTCTTGCAAAATTTTAGGAATCATGTTCAATTAGTTATTCATATAGGAGGCGCAAAGCGATAGATCGCCCGTTATTCTCTTAATGTTCACATGAATGTCAAAGTTCTTCAATTGAAATTAGCAGATTTAAGATTTAATAGTTTCTCAGATTTACGAATTTTTCTATTTAATTCATATGTATTTTATTAATATGGGAGGTGAAAATTTTTAATATTCTAACTTTAATAGTTTCCAAGGTTAACGAATTTTTGTATTTTATTTATATGGGAGGTGCCACGTCCCCTAATGGTAATCCGCGCACTTTTTATTATTATTAATCACTAAAGTCAATATATACGGATTTAATAATGTCTTAGTATGGGCGTAGCATCTCGCCCACTTGAAATTTCAAAACAAATAGTAGCCTATTGTTCCTTTCAGATATAGAGGAACACACAGTGAAAATTTCAGGAAGATCGGTACTAATAAAAAAACAAACATACATTGATTTTTATATATTTATAGATCAAACACGTACCAATCAAACAACGAAAAATAATAAAAAAGACCTCTTATACAGATTATCATCTGATTAGGATACAGTATGCTTAATTTTATGTTTCTAGACTCAATATTGTAGAAAATTCAAAAAGAACCAGTAAACAATGATAACTGATTCAGTACCTTGCATCGCTAATTTCATGTTTCTATGTTCAATATTACAAAAAATTAAAAAAGTATCAGTTAAGAACAAAAAAGTACCAAAAAACTCCCTCTGTGTATTTTTTTTAAATAGGGTATTCGTATGTTAAAATATGTTATCCTCCCGTGAACATATAAACAAATTATTGGCATTAAAAAATCTTATCTTTAGTTATTACCAAGTTATAATGAACGTAAATGTATTAATAACATTGATATTTACATTGAGGTATTAAAAAGTAGTGATATTCTTTCTTTGAAAAAATTACCATTTAAATAAGTATAATTTTAATTATTAACCTTGAAACAAATTTTTCTAGATTAAGATTTTCCAAATACTTAGTTTTTAAAGTTGTATATCACAGAAAAGCTCAATAGATTAAAATTTGCTTTGAATTGTTTAAAAAGTACACTTTAAAAAGTTCCATGTTATTCAACTGAATTTGAATATAAGTAAAGCTTGGAATCCGGGATCCAAATAATAGAAATTGAATACAATAAAAATTCCCATTTCTCCACAACTGCTGGCATTTTTTCTTCCTAGTGATGTAAAAAAGGATTTATTCCAAAAAATGCAACATCATAGTGGGAGATTATAAATAAATATCATATTGACACACCAATAAATAGAAAACAATGTTTAAAAAAAAGTACCAAAAATATGTACCCTTATCTCTACATAACCAAAAATACATTTAGTGATTAATATTCACGTGATAATTTGGATAATATTGAACATAAAAATATACAAAAACATAAAAAAACGTTTAATTAATAAAAATTTTCTATACAAGTAACATGTTTTTTTACTCTATTACTCTATTCTAAAAAAATACTACCTATCTGGACACTCTAGTGTTCAGTACATTTAATATTTCCTGTATAAATACGAATAGTTTAAAACTAAAAATAAAGTTCTAATAAATATACATAAAAACATACATTTGCGATGTGTTCCGCAGCAGGTCAACACTTGAGGAGTATTTTATATTTTAATTTTAAGTTTAAAATTCAAAATTTCAAACATTAAAAACTAGTTTTTAATTTTTTGAAAGATATGTTAATTTTGGAAAAATGAAGTCTTTTTGTTTAAATAAATATAAATATTCAGTAATAATAGTTTTAATTGTTCTTTCGTATTATATTAGTAATAATACATTTTAATTAGTATAATAGTGTTAAAGTTAAATTGTCAAAGTTTTGATCTTTAAAATTACGACTAATGGATTTACTATTAATTGTTACTTACAGATTACCGCCTTTGATAGGATTCATTCTATTACTTTGTATTCAAACGTCACAGTCAAGATTTGTAAGTATAGAACAATTTAGAAAATTAAACTAAAAATGTTTTTAATATATTATAAAATGTGTGATTTTTGTTTAAGTTTGGTGAGCGGTTAAAAAGACAAAATGGCGCACATATGTATCTTCCTGCGAGTTCGATAATACCTGGGGGTGAGGGTGATGATTCCACAGAATGGAGCGATTGGAGTTCAGCTTCTGAATGTTCGAGATCGTGTGGAGGCGGTGTTTCGTTTCAGACAAGAGAATGTTTGAGAACAGCGTAAGATTTTGAGATATTTTAAAAGGATAATGAGTGTTGGAGTTTAATAAAAACTTGTTATTTTGTTTAGGCCAAATGGTGCTCCTATATGTAAGGGAGGAAATCGTAAATATTTTTCTTGCAATACCCAAGATTGTCCTGAAGGGGAACCAGATTTTAGAAGTCAACAGTGTTCCCGTTTTAATCATCAGCCATTTGATGGAATTTTCTACGAGTGGATTCCTTACAAAAATGCTCCCAATCCTTGTGAGTTAAATTGTATGCCAAATGGCGAGCGTTTTTACTACAGACACAAGGCTAAAGTTATTGATGGAACACGATGCAATGATAAAGATTTAGACGTATGTGTTGATGGTCAATGTCAACCAGTGGGTTGTGATATGATGCTCGGATCTGATGCAAAAGAGGACATTTGTCGCAAATGTGGAGGTGACGGAACAACATGCCGTACAATTGCTGACCGATTTACTACAAATAACCTAGCTGCAGGATACAATGACTTGTTGTTGATACCAAGTGGTGCCACAAATATTCGTATACAAGAGACATCCCCATCGAACAATTATTTAGCTTGTCGGAACTTAAGTAGTCATTATTATTTGAATGGAAATTTTCGAATTGATTTTCCTAGATCAATGGAATTTGCTGGTTCATGGTGGAACTATCAAAGAAAACCTATGGGCTTTGCAGCACCGGATCAGTTAACTTGTCTTGGTCCTATTAATGAACCAATTTTTATTGTGATGTTAGTTCAAGACAAAAACGTTAGTATCGAATATGAATACAGTATTCCGCAATCAGTTAGTTCCAGTACGCCTGATGTTTACACCTGGACCCACATGGAATATGGACCTTGTACTGCATCCTGCGGTGGTGGAACCCAGACACGTACAGTCACTTGTAATAATCGACTAAATTTGAAAGAGGTTGACGTAAGCTTTTGTGATGAAAGGGCAAAGCCAGCAGAAAGTCAAGAATGTGGAATGGAACCTTGTGCTCCTCATTGGGTTACAAGCGAATGGGGAAAATGTTCTAAAGGTTGTGGCTCAGACGGCATGCAAAATAGAACTGTTACTTGTGAGCGCACTTCTGCAACAGGAGAAAATACTATTGAAGAAGACTCAGTTTGCTTAGAAGAAGTTGGAAACAAGCCTGCCAATCAGCAAGAGTGCAACCGGGATATTGAGAACTGTCCCAAATACCATTTAGGTCCATGGACACCAGTAAGTTTTATTTCCTATAGTTGTTAATTCGTGTTTTATTAAAAAGTTCACCGATTATGCTATATTTTGCATTCCGATTTTTATGAAATTTTGTGGGAGTACCAATATCTTTCTACCAAATTTTTAGTGGGATCGGTCAGTAATTGACCCCACCCTATTCAGAAAATGAATTTCTTTCAATAATAGTAAAAGCATCAATTCATAAATTTAAAGTTTATTTATAAGAAAGTATTTTTTCGGCAATGATTTGATGGTAGGTATATAAGATTTGACATGGTCGAATATAACACTCTTACTTGTTTCATAATCAATATTTAATAAAAATTCACTATGCAACGAGATTTTTTGTCCAATGGCAAATGAAAGTAAACAATTAATGGTTCAAATTCCTTAAAGGGTTTTAAAAATCAGGAAAATTATCTTATGTAATATAAACAAAATTTTCTGCATTATACTCTCTGATTTTGATGAAATTAGGCACACAGATTATTTTCACACAAAAAAATTTTAAATTTCGTTACAGTTTTGATTTTTATAAAAAAGCATAAAATTTAATATTGTATATTTTCTAACATATTAATCTGATTTTTAGCCTTTAAGACTATATTACAGGCATTAATTTCTTTAAATAATTTATTTAAAATGGTTTTAAAATAAGGATATGGTTCAAAAGATTTAGTTTTTTTATAATTTATAGAAAAACAATTCAAATTTAAAGTATTTTGTCGTAATTCATATTCCATGAAAAGTTTTTAATTATGAAAAAAATTACAAAAATAGGTTAAGTCTTACCAAGAAAAAATATTGACGAATATAAAAAAGTTTTTCATGTGTGTTTTTTGTGTTGTCTTCGATTATTTGAATTAAATTCTATTATATAAATAACATTTTTTGCAGTGTGATAAATTATGTGGCGAAGGCAAGCAAAAGCGAAAAGTTACTTGCTATATTGAGGAAAACGGTCGAAAAAAAGTTTTAAACGATGACGATTGCATTGAAGAAAAGCCAGAAACGGAAAAAGTGTGCATGTTGACTCCATGTGAGGGTGTGGATTGGATAATATCCCCTTGGAGTGGTGTAAGTTCAACGTAGATATTTACCTACATATATAAAAAAAAAATAAAAAATTAATTTTCAGTGCGATGCTTGTGGACAAACAACAGAAACTCGTACTGCAATTTGCGCTTCCAAATCCGGAAAGGTTTATGATGATGAATTTTGCGCACCTGAAACACCATCATTATCCAGACCTTGTGAATCCAAAAAATGTAAAACTTTATGGTTTACATCCGAATGGAGTAAGTGTTCATCGCCATGCGGCAAAGGCATTCAGTCACGTGTTGTTTTGTGTGGAGAATACGATGGTAAAACTATTACGAAAGTAACGGACGATTCTCAATGTGACGTCACTTCTAAACCTGAAGCTGAGCAGGAATGTGAGGGTGATGACAAGGAGTGTCCTGGCCAGTGGTTCACTGGACCCTGGGAATCATGTACTAAGCCATGTGGGGGAGGCGAAAGGCAACGCGAGGTCTTATGTTTGACAAACGGTACGAAATCCAATAACTGTGACGAATCAAAAATCCAGTCGCTATCTGAAAAATGTAATACTCAAGCCTGCACAGAAGATGAGGTCATGCCTGTAGAAAGTACTGATAAGCAGGTTACTGATGAAGAATATGAAGAAGACTGTGAAGAAGAGGACGATGACAACATAAAATATGTAACCGATAAAATGAGTGAAGATTTGAAGACTTCTGATGGTATTGATTTCGATGAAGAATCAACAATGTCATCATTGATAACTGATGATCTTATGTTGAGTGACAGTACTCCTTCAGTAGACACTACCGATGAGGAAATTTCTACCGATACTCCTCTTACTACTGTCGATGGTTCAGGTGACGAAGCAGAGAGTACTGAGTTCTCTAGTATTGCTACGGAAGGTAGCGGTGACGGTATAGAAACAACTTCTGAAACTACAGATCGCTCTCAATCA
This sequence comes from Lucilia cuprina, assembly GCF_022045245.1. NCBI lineage: Eukaryota > Metazoa > Arthropoda > Insecta > Diptera > Calliphoridae > Lucilia > Lucilia cuprina. The sequence goes on from NC_060952.1 coordinate 522,471, forward strand.
ACTGATCCTTCAGAATCAACTGGATCTGATTATACTGAATCAACAATTTCATCGACGGAAGAATCTTCATCCACTGAATATTCTTCATCAACGGAATCTTCATTATCAACAGATTCCTCTCTATCATCTGATGCTTATTCATCAACCGAATCGTCTTCATCTACGGAATCCTCCCTTTCAACTGAATCTTCATCAACTTCTGATATCGATACGACATCCTCCGATATTTATAGTTCTACTGACGTGTCAGAAAGTACTTTTGTAACTAAAATCTCAACAGACATAACCAAGTCTACTGATAGTTCTGACACTACATCGTCCGATTTTACAGATAAATACACTGTTTCACTTGCTACTGATAGTTCCGAAACTACAGATATTTCCAAGTCTACAGACTTAGAATCTACTACTGTATCACTTCATACAGATACATCTGAATCGTATTCGTCGACAGAACTATCTACCGAATTCTCTGGTGCAACTGGTAATTCTGAATCTACTAGTTTTAAAGACGAATCTGAAACAACTGTTTCTGAAGACATATCATCATCTTCAGATTCCTCTACATACTCATCTTCTGTAACAGACACTTCTACTGAATCTTCATCAGCAACAGATAAAATTGATTCAACTGAGATATCTACTGGTTCTACAGATTCATCTACTGAAAAAACTGAATCTACCGAAACAACTGAATCTACTGAATCTACCGAAACAACGGATTCGACATCCCTAGATTCAACGGAATCGTCACTTTCAACCGAAACAATAACAGAGTCATCAGTTTCGACAACAAACCTACCTACAGATTCATCTGTTACTGATTCAACAGAGTCTTCTGAATCTACCGAAACAACGGATTCGACGTCCCTAGGTTCAACGGAATCGTCACTTTCAACCGAAACAATCACAGAGTCTTCAGTTTCGACAACAAATCTACCTACAGATTCATCCGTTACTGATTCAACAGAGTCTACTGTAACTACCGAATCTACAGATTCAACAGACTTATCAAACTCAGATTCTACAGAGTCCACAATTTCAACCGAACCCACTACAGAATCATCTGTTTACACGACAGTCCAATCTACTGGCTCAATAGCATCTGATTCAACTAATTTCTCTGAAGCTTCTGAATATACCGATTTCACAGATTCTTCAACCTCAGATTTAAGGGATTCTACACTTCAAACAGATACTACAACAGAATCCCCTGTTTCTACAACAGATCAATCTACAGATTCAACAGATTTTGCTTCTACTGACTCCTCGGCAGCTACAGAATCATCGGAAACAACTGATCTTACTTCTTCTACAGACATATTTACATCGACAGAACTTTTAGCTTCAACTGAATCTTCTATATGGACATCAAGTTCCACTAAGTTATATGAAACCACTGTATCATCTGAGACATCTTCTACAGATATGTCTACATCTACTGATGTTACTTTATCCTCAGATTCTACAACAGTTATATCATCCACTGATATCATAACATCATTGAAATCAAGTACAGATGTTTCTGAATCTACAGACACATCCTATACTTCCGAATCATCAGATGAATTAACAGAACCATCAAGTACTTTGGGTATATCAGACACAACAGATTTTTCAACAGAAACAATTGGCCAGGAATCGTCCGGAGACACCACTTTGGAAACTGAATCTACAGTTATTTTCGACTCAACTACTGACACTTCTGGTGATTCTTCACTTTCAACAAATGAATTTACCACGGTCGATATATGGACAACTGAGGAAGATTATGAGAAGAGTACTCCTAACACATTGGAAGCCGCTATTACAAAAGAATCTAAAGTGAAAAAATGTAAAGCCAAAAAGCTTAAGGATTGCAAAAAAACTGAGCATGGATGCTGTCCAGATGGAAAACATATTGCAAAAGGTCCTTTTGATAAGGGTTGTCCTATTGCTAAGACTTGTGCTGAAACCGAATTTGGTTGTTGTCATGATGGTGTATCTCCAGCTGGTGGTAAAAACTTTGAGGGCTGTCCTCAATCACAATGTGCAGAAACATTATTCGGTTGTTGCCCAGATAAATTTACAGCTGCAGAAGGAGAAGATTACGAAGGATGTCCAGAACCAACAACATTACCACCAACCACAACTACTGAAATACCAGAAGAAACTACAGAACTTCTGGAATCTGAAAGTGCTGAAACATACAGTACTAATATTCCAGAAACCACTGATGTTTTTAGTACAGACAGTACTGATATACAAGAAACAACTGATATCTTTGATACAACAGATATTTCTGAAACAACCGATGCAACACTAACAAAAGTTACTGTACAGTCTTGTTCATTTAGTGAGTTCGGTTGCTGTCCAGATGGTAAAACTGTTGCTTCTGGCAAAAACTTTGCGGGATGCGAAGATGTGTTTGATGAAAAGAATTGCAGGAACTCACTGTTTGGCTGCTGTAATGATGGACGAACATCGGCTACTGGTCCTGATAATGAAGGATGCCCGGCATGTACTTACGAACCATACGGCTGTTGTCCAGACAACGAAACTCCAGCACATGGTCCTCTAGGAGAAGGTTGTTGTTTAAATTCACCATTTGGTTGCTGCCCTGATAACATTAACAGCGCTCGTGGTCCAAACTTTGAAGATTGTGACTGTCAGTATGCACCGTACGGTTGTTGCCCAGATAAAAAAACTGCTGCCCGTGGTCCTAACAGTGAAGGATGTGGCTGTGAAACTTTAGAGTTTGGTTGCTGTCCCGACAAGCTTACGCCCGCTCTGGGTCCTAAATTTGAAGGATGTTCCTGTCACACATTGCAATTTGGTTGCTGTCCCGATGGTATTACTGTGGCTCAAGGTCCTCATCATTATGGCTGTCATTGTTCTCAAACAGAATTTAAATGTTGTCCAGATGAAAAAACGCCAGCTAAGGGACCTAATAATGAAGGTTGTACTTGTTTAGAGAGCAAATATGGCTGTTGTCCTGATGGTGTTACCTCTGCCCAAGGTGATAAATTTGATGGCTGCGAAAATGTTAAAGAACCACCACAAATGTCCTGCAAATTACCCAAAGAAACTGGTACCTGCGGTAACTTTTCCATTAAATTCTTCTTTGACACTTCATATGGCGCATGTGCTAAATTTTGGTATGGCGGATGTGGAGGCAACGGCAATAGATTCGATTCAGAAAGTGAATGCAAGGAAACCTGTCAAGAATTTAAAGGAAAAGATGCATGTCTCTTACCTAAGAGTCAAGGACCCTGCACAGGATACATTACCAAATGGTACTTTGATTCTGATCGTGGACGATGTGAAGAATTCAAATATGGTGGATGCTATGGCACAAATAATCGTTTCGACAGTCTGGAAGAGTGTCAATCATTATGTACAGTTAGTGAAAGTATTCGTAAGTATATAAAGTGTATAATTTTGTGAAAATATTAAATATTAGTCTCATAACAGCCACTTGTGAACAGCCAATGGATGAAGGACCGTGCGAAGGTAGTTTTGAACGGTGGTACTATGATAATGCGACTGATGTATGTCGTCCGTTCAGATATGGTGGCTGCAAGGGTAACAAAAACAATTACCCAACAGAGCATGCTTGTAATTACCACTGTCGTCAACCAGGAGTACATAAAGGTTTGATATTTAGTTTTACATTTAGATAATATATAAGTTTAGACTAGCATTGGTTATGCTTAATATGGTAATGATATTAAATAATACAGCTTATTACCTATTAATTTCCTTTGGTGATAGTATGCAATATAATCATAAATATTACCTTTATTATATTTTCCCTCTCCTTATGCACCTTGCTTGCTATTATGCCTGCTATTTTTTGTGTAAACCTTTCATATACGTAAAACAACATGCACGTGTTTCTTGCGCATTCTCCTCATGACTCACAGATTATTGTTCATTACCTAAGAAAACCGGTGATTGCGGCGAAAAACACGCACGTTGGCATTATTCCGAGGCAGATAAGAAATGCATGCCCTTCTATTACACTGGTTGTGGAGGAAATAAAAACAATTTCCAATCTTTGGAATCATGCGAGGATCATTGCCCCAAACAAGTTGGTAAGGTTTTAATATTCCTTTGGAATACACACATATATTCATTCATACATCATATGAATCAATGCGATCAATGTTGTCGCTTGAAAATCGATGTTCGCACATGTGATGCTCTTTTAATTTAGGTGTTTAATTTTATATTTAATAATTTTTTGTATATGTACGTATTATTTAGCCAAGGATATATGCGAAATTCCCGCAGAAGTGGGAGAATGCACCAATTATGAACCTATGTGGTACTACGATACTAAAGATCAACGCTGCCGTCAATTTTATTATGGCGGTTGTGGTGGAAATGAAAATAAGTTCACTTCGGAGGACGCTTGTAATCAAAGATGCGAAAAAAAATCAGAACCACAACCAGAACCACAACCTGAACCACAACCAGAAGTTGTCCAACCACCAACTGACATCAATGTGTGTGATGAGAAACCAGCTCAAGGAGAATGTGACAACTACACTATGGTATGGCACTTTGACAAGGAATATTCTGTTTGTCGGCAATTTTATTATGGAGGATGTGGTGGTAATGGAAATAGATTTGAAAGCCAAGCAGATTGCGAAAGACAATGTATTGGTGAGTCACAAGCCGTCCCCGAATCCGTTCCAGTCCAACCTGAGCAGCCGACAAATGAGAATGTCTGCTTATTACCACAAGATACAGGCGATTGTGATGATTACATGCCTTACTGGTACTTCGATTCTACAATTTCTCAATGTTCTTCATTTTACTATGGTGGCTGTGGAGGCAATGGTAATCGCTTTACTTCAGAAGAGGAATGTCTCAAACACTGTAGTGCGGAACCAGGTTTCCAGACTAGATTTGAGCCTGACCTGGAAGCAAGTCCGGAAATTGATGACGCTCGCAAATGTTTCTTGCCAGTTGCAACTGGAAACTGCTTAGACAACCAGGTTCGTTGGTATTATAACAGTGTTGATGGCGTTTGCGATGAATTCGTGTACACAGGTTGTGGTGGCAATGCTAACAGCTATGCCTCGGAAGATGAATGTGAAAATGAATGCTTCCCCGCTCAGGAGACATGTGTTTTACCACCACTGAGAGGTAATGGAACTGAAAGTATGATCAGATGGCATTTCAATGAAGAAATCGGTAGATGTAGTGAATTCGAATTTACTGGTGGTCGAGGTAATAGAAACAATTTTGTAACTGAACAGGAATGCATGTCACGGTGTGGAAGTGGCGAACAACCTGCTTCAGTAAGTTTTTTTAATTATTACTCTTTTGAATTGGAAAAATATACTTATCTGCTATTTGTTAAAATTTAGACTTATTCCGTATGTGACCAACCTCTGGAGGCTGGGGAATGCGATAACAGTACCACAGCATGGTACTACGATAATGAAAGCATGATTTGTGTGGCTTTTACTTATACCGGTTGTGGTGGAAATGGTAATCGGTTCCAATCTCGGGAACAGTGTGAGCGGCAGTGCGGTGAATTCAAGGGTGTTGGTAAGTTAAATTTCCATTTTTTAATTTACATAAGCGGTGAGTAATGTAATTGGCCTCGAATAGACGTCTGCAATGAGGAAGTGGCAACCGGACCATGTCGTCAGTGGCAAACGCGGTATTACTTTAATAAGACTTCCCGAATTTGTGAGCCATTTACTTATGGCGGTTGCCAAGGTACCGGCAATAGGTTTGAAAATCGTGGCGAATGTGAATCAGTGTGTTTAATTGGCCAAGAGCCTACATTCCCTCATAATAAAGGTACTAAAACAATCTACTTTCTACTACAAGACAAACCTAACCATTCTATTATGAGTCCAGATATCTGCAAACAGGAAGTTGATGTGGGACGTTGTAGAGGTCGTTCAGAGACTCAACGTCGTTGGTATTATGATGATGCTCGTGGCAATTGTATTTCGTTTATCTATTCGGGTTGTGCGGGCAATCAAAATAATTTCCGCTCCTATGAATCTTGTTATGATTTCTGTTCAAGTAAGCCCAGTTGCCTGTATGGGTTTAATTTAGTCACTATAGGCACATTTAAGCACATTAAGCACTATTCCATTAAAAGCACATATACAACATACAATATATTTGCACATTACTGCTTTTGCACTTTATTGAAACCCATTTATGCCTTTTCTAATTAGATTAAGATTTTTTGCACGTTCATAATTTTAAAACTATAAGATGCACGGGTATGGGTATTATAAGTTTGGATACGGATTAAATTTTTAAATTTCAAAACTTTATTACACACTTTTAATTCTAACCAGTAAATAATTCCTCCTTTAGAAACGGATATTACAAATGAAGTTTTGCCAAATCGTTGCGAATCGTATGAAAATGAATGTAACTCAATGGCTTGTCCTTATGGAGTACGGCGTATTCCTGTTGACGATAATGAATGTCAACGCTGCGAATGTAACAACCCTTGTGCCGATCACGCATGCAATGATGGACAACAGTGTGCGATTGAAGTTTCTCCGAACGTACCTGGACAATTTATTCCAGTTTGCCGTCTCAGCAATAAACCTGGCCTCTGTCCACAACTAAGCGCTGACGACGGTATTTGCGGACGAGAATGCTACACTGATGCTGATTGTAGGGATGATAACAAATGCTGTAGCAATGGTTGTGGTTTCGTTTGTGTACGCCCTACTCCACCTACCGTCCGTACAACAGCGCCTACAACAGCAGCTCCTGTTGTTGTTTATCCAGGAGAAGTTCGAGCCTCATTAGCTCCAAAGGAAAAACAAGAATTAGATGTTCAAACTCCAATGGGTGGTATTGCTGTCCTTAGATGTTTTGCCACTGGAAATCCAGCCCCTAACGTTACCTGGTCCCGTAACAATGTAGTGGTAAGTGTACTTTTTTCTTAATCATTTAATTTTAGACGTATGATTTCATATAATGTACATTAAGGTTGACACAAATCAAGGCCGTTACGTTTTGACCTCAAGCGGTGATTTAACAATCGTACAAGTTAGACAGACCGACAGTGGGTCTTATGTTTGTGTAGCCAGTAATGGATTGGGTGAACCTGTCAGACGTGAAGTTGAATTACAAGTTACAGGTTTGTATTATTGTTTAATTATTTAACGTGGTGTTGGTATTTCAATAATAACAAATTTAATTGTGATTTTGTGCATGTTTTTGCTTGATGTTGATGTTGTTTTAAAACTAACCACTATAGAGCCTGTTAATTTGCCTGCTTATGTATATGGTGATAGAAATGTTACGCAAGTAGTGACATTAAATAGACCTGCTGTAGTTCGCTGTCCTGCTGGAGGTCATCCAGCGCCCATGGTACACTGGTGGCGAAATCGTAGTCGTTTACCATTGGTTAGTCAGCGTTATGAATTAGCTCGTGATTATTCTTTAACATTCCGTTCGGTCAAACTTTCTGATTTGGGTCCTTATACTTGCGATGCTTGGAATCGTTTAAGTAGACGTCCAGCATCTATTAAAGTGACATTAGTTGCCGTTGGCCCTGCACGCGCGGTAACCAATGAGGATGCACAATATCTTCAATATATTGTGGAACCTCCAAAAGCTCCCGTAACTCAGCGACCATCATTCCCATATCGTCCCACAAGACCTCCAGCAATCCCACCACCTTATGTACCTGCAAGTAAGTATAACTATTGCACGATTAAATGCATGATCATAATTATAGGTACTAGGTTCACATTGTATATTTGTAAGCGTTAAATCGAACTTAATAATAATAATAATTAACATTTTTTGTGTTTTTTTTTATGGTATAGTTCCTGTAAGTGCAGTCGTAGGAATGGATCCCAACAATAATTATACACCCGGCTCCACTATTGCTATAGGATGTTCTGTACAAGGCTACCCTAAACCGAATGTAACATGGATTAAAGATGGCCTACCACTGTTACCAAGCGAACGAATCCAAATATCAGTTGGTATGTATACATTTCTTACAGAAAATCACTTTATTTTTAATCGTTTAAAAATAGTAGTATTAAGATAAAATTCGATAAAAATTAACCCACATAGCAGTTTTTTAGTATATTGACAGTATACAAGGATTAGTATAATTGGAAATATAAAACGGGTTTTAATTGCACCTAAATTTTAATTTTTTAATTAATTTATTTTGTATTTTAAAGGTGAACCTTATCGTCTAGTAATTAACAATATAAATTCTGCTGATTCTGGTAAATATGGCTGCAAAGCAGCTAATGCAGTTAGTTATTCGATCAGTGAAGAAAGTGTTAATGTTGAATGTAAGTGTTAAGATATTAAGTATCATTCGATTCAATATTAAAATTTTTACTTTTTCCGAATTTAGCAACAATTCCATTAAATCCTGAGTGCATAGACAATGAACATTTTGCCAACTGTAAACTTATCGTAAAGGGACGTTACTGCAAGAATAAATACTATGCCAGATTCTGTTGTAGATCATGTGCTCTAGCTGGCCAGCTTTAACTCAGTACCAACAAAAACGATAATAATAACAACACTGCATATTTTTAAACTGCAAAAGTCTAATAGAGGTCTTTCTTAAGAGAAAAGCACAAATTTTGTATTAACTTAAGATTATTTTCCATAAAGATTTTAAAATGTAATAGTATGTATACAAAAACCTCAGGCCATTGTAACTGTTTAAAAAATTAAATTTTAGTGTATATTTAACAAATGAATTAGAACGAAATTTAAAAAAGAGATTATAGTAAAGTCATACCAGTTCAATATAACGATTTATATAGAGAAGCTTATAATAAAGAAACGAGTTTTTTAATTAACTATAAGAAATTTTAGTAAATAATTTGTTCCTATTTATTGCCCGAGTCAATAAAGTAAATGGTAACGCCGCTACGACAAAGTATTAATATTTATCCCCCACAAAATCAAAACAAATAAAACACAGATAATGATATTAATAAAATAATAATGATAATAATAATAATTATATGATAATAAGCGAAATTTGTGCATTTATAAGTTTTTGTAAATAAAAACAAAAAATAATAATTGAATTAAAAGGTGTATTAATTGAGACTGGCAATATTGTATATATTTAGTACATATGTATCGATTTTTTACACGTTTTCGACAATCAGCTGAGATGACATGAACATGCGCTTTGAAATAATTGCTTTTTATATTTATATTTATTTATTTTTCATAAGTAGACAAAATTAATAAGGAGAAATTACAACTCAATATTATTATTAATTCGAGCTAAATATAACTATTTTTTTAATTCAACAATGCCATTCTTAGAAGATAGCGGCATAGAAAGTGAAGATAAGTCATCATTATTGGCAGAAGAACATGATTTGGTAATATATTATTTATTTGAAATTTTAATATATCGGATTAAACATGTTTATACAGAATTACCTATTGAGAAATAATACAGAAGAACATATGGCGAACTTAGATGTTAAATTTAGTGGGCCAACTTCAATAATAACTAAATCACAGGCTTCATCTCTTAAAGCAACAAGTTCGTCGCAAACAAATATAAGCAATGAGCCAGAAGAATCATTGAAACCACCAAATACTTGTCGGATACTTCAAAGAAAACTAGAACTAAAAGTAGAAAGGGCGAAACGAAACTACAGCCACTACCAGGAAACAAATGTTGGTATTTTAAATTTTGGCAAAAAATTAAACTATTAAGACTTTATTATCATTCTGACATGCACTGGCAGAAACGGAAATCTCAGTCTGCCACCCTAATACCGATTTCAAGGCTCTCTATACCTGGAGATTTTGAACAAAAACCTTTAGTCGATTATAAATCTGAAAGGTACAAGTATAAATTATAAAATCGAATTTATAAAAAAAATATTTTTTTATTGTTTTATTAAAGTGATGATTGCGAGGAGATTTCTTTCTTCCCAAATGAACATCATAAAGTACGATCCAAACGACAGGCAGAACTTTCAGATACTTTCAGCATTCAAGAAATGACTATTGATTCGGATTTGGAGTCAAACGACTCCCAGAATTTGGAATTATTAACACCACATTTGAAGAGAAGCTTTATAGATTACTTAGCGATGTGCTTATGCTTTCACCAGTCAAGTTAAAAATGTTAAATGGTGCAATTTTCCACAAAAATTATCGTATATAATATGTGATGGAATTCGATCGATTTGAAAGTGTGTGATGAATTTCAATCAAAGAATGTTTTTTTATTTTCTTACAAAATACTGCAAACATAATAAAATACTTCCTATATAAAACCACATTCACAATTATAGCAACAATTTTTTATTTTATACCCTTCACTTTCGTGAGAAGGGTATATATAAGTTTGTCATTCCGTTTGTAATTTCTATAATATAATTTTCCGACCCCATAAAGTATATTCTCGATCCTTATAGGTAGCGGAGTTCAGAGGACCCCAAATATCGGCGAGATCCGAATCTTCAATAATTCTGTTAGACATGCCAAAAAAGTGGCCAAAAAAGTAAGTTAAACATTTGAGTGTTTTGACAAGTTTAAATTACTCACAAGAGAGTCGAATTCACACGACACTTGTAGATGTGAGAGAGTAATTTCCTGTATGTGAGAGTCGGACTACTTGCTATACTTTGTTCTTAAATATTAATAACTTTTATCAATGAAAGTAGTTCATAATATTTATGCTTGTAATGTACTTTATAAAAAATACTTTTTTATGATTATTTTAAAAAATCAATATTTCTTAGATTTAAATTACTATTATTGAAAACAATATGAAAAATAAAACAGTTTTACGAAAGCAATTTTATATGCTCAAATTTTTTTCTGTGTAAAAAGCTTTGAACATAACATTGCATTAAATTTTATGAAAAGCTATGAACATAACATTGCATTGTCTTTAGGTGTCTTTATGTGTAACAGTTAAATAAACAAAAATAATGTACAAAATAAAAATCATTTGGTTTAACCCAGGGGTCGGTATAACCCCTGGGTTGCTCATTAACTAAATATATGTATACACAACTTTGTAACTTTGTTTAATCGTTCTGTACAGGAGCAAAAAAAAAAACATTTTTGAATGAGAAAGAAAGCAACACAATTAGCTTTTCGCTCATTTCATTGGATCTCTAGAAATTCAGTTGATAAATTTAAAAAAATAAAACTTTGCACTATGGAAAATTGTCAAAGTTTAAAAGCAAGATGGAAGAGTTAGGTAAAAAGCTAACTAATAAATGAAAATTTAGAGTCATTTTTGGAACTTTAAACAACATGTTGTGATCCAAACATTCTAAAGCCATCACTCCCATTGAATTTGTTCCATGTACAAGGTAATATTGTAAGTAAATGTTTAATTCTTTAAAGTTTTAATTGAAAAGTTCCCTATAAACAAATGGGGTATCATATCAGCGATAAGATGTAAGTCACACTTTCCAAAATTTTAGTGTTTTTTTAATTAAAACATATTTTTAATAATGTGGAGAGATTTTATACAGTTAAACACTAAAAACTTGGTCTATTTAAAATTTTAATCTTTTTTAAAGAATTTTATATTGTTTGCACGCTTTCTATAAAAAGGTGCCAAAAATGTAATATTTATAAATATTGCACTTTTAATGGCAGTGATCTATTTAAGATTGATATATTTTGAACATAAAAACAGAGAGCGGAACAGAAAGCGTGTTATGGACCTATCCTTACAAAATTTGGTAATGAGATTTTGGATCCAATAAATCTTTTTATACCCTACAGGACTTTAGTGGGGATGGTTATTGGGTTTGTGCTGATGTTTGTAACATACAAAAATATATGTGCTATACCGGCTTAAAGTATACCAATAGACTTAGAATCGTTTTCTGAGTCCCATACCCCATACAACAGAACCCCCGAAAAGGGCTTCTGAGCTCATAATTATGTTAAATATGCCTGTACATCGATAAAAAGTGGCACAACTAAGTTTTATACAAGTGACCTTGTAAAATTTCATAAAGATCGGCCCCATTTGACCCTAGCTCCCATACAAATTCCCCATCAGAAAATTACTTGAATGTCCAAAATTAATTTATAAACACAAATATAGCGGTGAAATTCAGCACAAATAAATATTATATAAATATATTCACAAAACTTTATCGGGCTTGGTCCTTATAATGTTCCGATCCTCTTCGAATTTGGTCGAGAGATTTGTTTTTATAAAACTTGTTTGTGTCGAATTTCGTCGCTTACTGCTATTATTAAGTCACTTAAGAGCGATAGCGTCATTTTCGAATGGAGATGTAATATGAGTGGTAGGATCAATCATATTTGTGTTGAATTTTGTATTATTAAGCCTGTCAAATTTGAAAGATAGATTTTTGTTATTATACAACTTGTTTATGTCGAATTTCGTCGCTATAATGCTACTGAAAGATTTCTTATATTGGGGTTGATCTATTATGGTTCGATGTCTGCAATACTTCAAAGTATAATTTCTGTTTGCATAAAAAAATTCTGCAAAATTTTTTCTCGATTGCTGCCAATATGATACTTATACTGTATTATGGCAAATACCTTTTATCACTGCCTGTGATATTACTGTTGCGCAACTCTAATAAATGTGTTTGTAGACAAAAATGTATATAATTAAAACAAAATTGTTTTTGAAGTCAATTCATAAAGTATTTGCAATATTTCAATAAATTAATATTTTGTGGCTCTTTTAAAACCCATGTTTTGTAAACTGTAAATTTTGGATCTTCCGATTCAAAAGTTTGCTGACCCCTGGTTTAACCGATAGTGCATCTTTAGAGAAATAGAATAGTATATCCAATAAAAAGTTTTGTGTTTTTGTACACACAAAATTGTATCATAGTAAGCTCTTTGAACTATTTTTGGCTTGAATATTTTTATCGAGTAAAAAGTAGTAAAACAAAATTTGATGAAAAAAATTAAAGCTGTAGAAAAACGCAAAAATAAAACAAGCAATATAACTAAAAGCGTAGAATGCGAACGAGGTACGAAAAGCTTTGACGCGAAAACGCAAAGTGTGGACCTCCGGTTTAACTGGTGAGAATGTATTAGTAGAAGCACAAAAACAAAGATACTAAATAAAAAAAATATATTTAGGACGTTGTTTTTTGTGTAAAAGTATTAGTTAATTAATTTTTTTGAAAATCTATTTTATCTTAAAACATATATTAAACACATCTTTTCTGCACTAATGGAAATTGAAAAGTATGTAAAATACTTTTTTAATTTTCATTATGAAAATCTACAACTTTTTCTAAGTTTTAATTAAAATGAAATGTCAAAAAATAAAAAATTACAAAAATTAAAATTAATCAGAAGTGCAAAATTGCAATCAAATCCAGAGAGGAATCTTCTTCGTGTGCCAGAGTACTAAGACGCCAAAAAGCACGAGCATCGCTTTCGCTAAGGTTTTAAGTCGTTCGTTAAAAGTGTAAAGGATAAGGCCAGTTCTTCAATTCCGACGCTTTTCATGGACGACCATCATTTACTGACCCGGTTGATAAAGCTACCCTTTTAGCTGAGTTATTCGCAAACAATTCTTGCTTGCCGGTTAGCGATAAACCACTGCCCAAGCTCGAAAGGGTATCAGTAACTATGCCAAATATATTCTTTCGAGCGCGTGCCGTTAAAAAGGTTCTAACAGATCTCAACATTAGCAAGTCTTCTGGACCAGATGGCATATCGGTACTGGTCTTTTTCTTATATTTAAATGACGTTCTATGTCAAACTTCCAACTCTATCTACTCTTTTGCGGATGAAAGCAGTATCTGTCATTCTTATTCATTCAATCATAGGCCAAACCAAAGAATATAAAGAAATTGGGGGTTGTCAGTTGGTACGTAAAGGAGTTGACATTCTGTACCTAACTCTAAGTATGTATTGGTAGAATTTTTGTATTAGTATTGGAGCTCCAACCACTTTCACCACACTTTCTAAACATACATACTTGCATAAAATCGTACATAAAAATTTTAGGAAAAATAAATAACATTTAAATTTCTACATTCGCAGATTTTTTAATTTATTTTGCCCACATCTAATCAGTAAAAATTTAATAAATATATTTTTCGGACTTAAAATCTCTTTTTTTGCAAAAAATAAGTTTATTTTAAATAATTCTTTCATTTTCAATACCAAAATATACAACTTTGTTTTGTCAATTTTAATTTCAACACACAAAAATTAATTGTCAAAAAAAATTAAAAAAATATTTTTTTAGTTTGTAAAAAATAAAAATATTTCGGATTGTTAAATGCGATAAAATTGTGTAAAAAAATTAAAAAATAGTTATGTGTTTGTGAAAAAACGTCGTTCAAGTTCTATTATCCCGGTATTTTCGCGAAAAAGTTTTGAAGTATTGTGAGAGAATTAAGAAAGCATAGTCGTGCTTTCTTACTTGTTGCTTTCTTACTTACAAATTATTTTTATGCTTATTATAAATTATGTAAAGTGCGTACAAACGAATTGCTAATAGGGCAAAAAATATTCCAATTTTACATTATTATTTTGTAACGAAGATAGTATCAAACTATTTCGCAAACTTTTTTTCTTAAAACACTTTTTACTTTCTTTCAAAAGTTAAAAAAATATGTTGCGTATAAACGAATGTCTACCACTGTAGTTTATGTTTTTGTCTTGTATATTACTTTTAACCATACTATCGACTATTCGTTCCAAAGTTTTAAGTAATAAGAACGTAAGACTTATCAGTCGATAGTCCCTGGTTTGGGTAGTTTTCATACCCTACACCACTATAGTGGGGAGGGTATTATGTATTTGTGCTGATGTTTGTAACACTCTGAATCAGTTTCTGAGTCGATTAAGCTATGTCAGTTTGATCCCTTAAGAAAATCACTTCATTGTAAACAATTACTTTTGATAACTAATATCACCATAAAATTCTATCCATATCATAAAATTACTCACTGGTCCGACTATACATTTTAACTTGTTTAACAATCCGATAGTCACTTAATACAATTTTTAAAATAATACAACATTTTTAAAAAATATAAAAAGTTTATAAAAATAAAAAGTATCATAAAAAGATTTATTCGCTTAAATATTCATAACATATATTTTAATTCTTCGAATTAAATTTATTTTCATTTAAAATATGCAAGAAATAATTCCAAGACATAATGAATAATTTCTTTTATGTAAAAACACATATTGAAAGAAGTTCTTTATTTATTGGTCGCCATAGTTTATAAATTGCATTAGAATAATATTTTATTTAGAAAATAATAAAATCAGTCTTTATTTAGCGTCAAGCAAACATAAGAACGTAAGACTTATCAGTCGATAGTCCCTGGTTTGGGTAGTTTTCATACCCTACACCACTATAGTGGGGAGGGTATTATGTATTTGTGCTGATGTTTGTAACACTCTGAATCAGTTTCTGAGTCGATTAAGCTATGTCAGTTTGATCCCTTAAGAAAATCACTTCATTGTAAACAATTACTTTTGATAACTAATATCACCATAAAATTCTATCCATATCATAAAATTACTCACTGGTCCGACTATACATTTTAACTTGTTTAACAATCCGATAGTCACTTAATACAATTTTTAAAATAATACAACATTTTTAAAAAATATAAAAAGTTTATAAAAATAAAAAGTATCATAAAAAGATTTATTCGCTTAAATATTCATAACATATATTTTAATTCTTCGAATTAAATTTATTTTCATTTAAAATATGCAAGAAATAATTCCAAGACATAATGAATAATTTCTTTTATGTAAAAACACATATTGAAAGAAGTTCTTTATTTATTGGTCGCCATAGTTTATAAATTGCATTAGAATAATATTTTATTTAGAAAATAATAAAATCAGTCTTTATTTAGCGTCAAGCAAACACCTTGTAGAACCCAATGGCTTAAGTCCTTCGAAGTCACAAGATCAGCTTCAAATACAAGGCCAACTCCCATGGCATTACGTCTTTGAGATGTCATGTAAACTGGGGCACGGAATGTGTTCTAAAAAATTTAGATAATTGTATGATGTCAATTAAATATAAAAAAATGTGTATAAAATATATTTAAACATACTTGTAGTTTAAGTCTATGAGCCTCTATAGGAACTACAGACAATATTGGTAATTCTTCAACTAGAATTTTAGGATGCGAACGATCTAGTTGCATTTGCTCTAAGTCCCATCGAGCGCCTTCTATGTAAAGACCAGTTATGTAGCAGCCCTAAAAATAATCAGAAATTAATAGTTTTCTTAATTGAATTATTAACTACAATTTCAATATTTCGAAGAAAAATGGCAATTTTAAACATAACCCTATCCGATTTCAACGAAATTCAGTACATCTTCCAAAAAAAAAAAAAAAAACAGTTTAAACTGTCATAACTGTTTTAGGAGTACGAGTATAGCAATGAAATTCGACAGACATAAGTTTCATATGAGCCGAAATCGGAGTATAATTCGAGTATAGCGATTAAATGATGTAGAATTTTTTGTAGAATCGGACTATAAATGACCCTACCCCCCATCCAAAATCTATCTACCAAATTTAGTGAGGATCGGTCCATAGTTGACCCTACCACCCTACAAGGTCCCCTTCAGAAATTTACTTTTACGCTTATTATGTAATACTTGTTTAATCAAAACTTATGTATAATAATTTGTCTTATAATTATTTTGAAAATCAAATATTTCTACATTTCAATAAAAACTCTAGAGATAAAAAACTCTACTAGATAACTCAACATTCAAGATGGAATTCTGCAAAAATGAGGGTGCTCTGGATGTAATTGAGAATAAGCTAATCAAGCCGCAACCTTTTTAGAGCCTGTGTACCGAATCTGAATAAAGAGAACACAAAGAACAATGTGAGTTATAATGAACAGCAATACGAAGCAACATCAAAAGACCAATTATTTAAGATGTGTACTGAACTTTTTTTATTCCAATGGAATAATCAAGAAGACGTTTCAGCACATATAATAAATAATGGTTTAAGATTGAAAGATGGAAAAATAAACATGCATTACCGGATTTATTATTAGTGTGCAAAATTTTGAGATATTCTCAATTCATTTGAGATATTCAAATCAAGTTGGATTATGCTTACCCGCGATGAAGATAAGACACATGATAAATTAATATTGCAGTTGTGTTTATTTGAAATAAATGAAGAAGCTTTGATGGTAAATCAAAAGAAAGACCTCAATCGAAAAAAGAATTTTAAAACAAATAAGAAGAAATAAGATATTTGTCACTATTGCAAAAAGAAAAGGCACTGGTGTATTTCAGATGGAAAACCAAGCAAGCCTAATAAGAAAAATGTTGAACAAAAAAATTGTCACTTTAAAGTAAAACCAATCAAGCCTAATAAGAAAAATGTTGAACAAAAAAATTGTCACTTAAAAGTAAATGGTGAAGTAGTTTTTACTGGAAATCGTAAAGTTGGCGGATCGCCATACCGAAGAAGTGTTCTTCCAATAACAACAAATGAAGAAAACGTAGCTGCTGATAAAAGTTCGCTCTTACAACTATACCATGGAAGGTATAGAAAATAGGCCATATCGGTCCACTCTTTCGGATAGCTCCCATATAAGTTGACCTCCTGCTTCAACGGATCAGTCCATAATTGGTCCTACCCCCCCCATATAAGGTCCCCTTCAAAAAATGACTTTAACATCCATTACTGGCCCAAAAATGCGAGTATAGCGATGAAATTCGGTATAAGTAAGTTTCTTACGAACTCAAACCTTTTAGCTAATTCTTTTAAAGATTGGCCCATAAATGACTCTACCCCCCATATAAGGTCCCCTTTATAAAATGACTTTAACACTCACTACTGGCTTAAAAATATGAGTTATGAAATACGGTTATGAAATTCGCTACAAATTTCATGCGGAATGTGTCGTTAATTCACCATACCCCCATATAATCCCCCATTATAAAATTACGTTAACGCTATTTACTAGCATAAAAATGTGAGTACAGCGATGATATTCAATAAAAACATGTTTTATATAAACCAAAATCGGTCTACAAAAAGTTATGAGATTAACTTTATAAAATTTATACTTAACTACCTATACCCAGTGTGCTTCGCTACCCTCATCGTAATGGAATAAAATAAATATCATTATTGTAAATGTATATATATTTGCAATATTTCCCCTTTCAGAGAACTCTTTAAGTTTGATTTTATGATTCTAGTCTCAATATTACAGAAAATTAGAAAAAACAGTTGAAGAACGAAAAAGTACCAGACAGTGCCTTTTTATATATTTTCATTAAATCAGGATGACGCATGTTTAATTTGCAACCAGAAACCAAAAAAATCGCATAAAGATTTTTATACAATCAGGAAGCTACATGTCCAATTTAATGTTTTTAGGTTCAATATTATAGAAAATTCGAAAAGTATTAGTAAAAGAACAAAAAAAGTACCAGAGTATGCTTTTTCAATTTTCGTTCAATTGGGATACTGCGTGTTTAATTTTATGTTTATAAATTCAATATTTTAGAAAGCTCTAAAAGTACCAGTACCAGTGAATTACGAAAAAGTACCAAAGGACCAATCTTATTTAATTTCATGTTCCTAAGTTCAATATTATAGAAAATTCAAAAAGTACCAGAAAATATTCCAGTTTAAATTTTCATTTACTCAAGTCCCTGATTGCTTTTAAAGATTCTAATTAACTCCGGGCTCCACATGCTTAATTTCATGTGTCTAGGATCAATATTATAAAAAGCACAAAAAGTACCTTTTGAAGAACGAAAAAGTACCCTTTATAGGTTCTCACTTAATCCAGGCTCTAAACGCTTAATTTCATGTTTCTAGGTTCAATATTATAGAAAATTCAAAATGTACCTTTTAAAGAACGGAAAAGTACCAAAAAGTCCCCTTTTATAGGTCCTCACTTAATCCGGGCTCTATATGCTTAATTTCACGTTCCTAGGTTCAATATTATACAAAAATCCAAAAAGTACCTTTTGAAGAACGAAAAGGTTTCAAAAAGTCCCCTTTTATATGTTCTCACTTAATCCATACTCTACATACTTAATTTCATGTTTCTAGGTTCAATATTATAAAAAATTCAAAAAGTACCTTTTGATGAACGAAAAGTCCTCTTTTATAGATTCTCATTTACTCCAGGCTCTACATGCTTAATTTCATGTTTCTAGGTTAAATTTTATAGAAAACCCATAAAGTACCTTTTGTAGAACGAAACAGTACCAAAAAGTCTCCTTTTATAGATTCTTATTTACTCCAGGCTCTACATGCTTAATTTCATGTTTCTAGGTTAAATTTTATAGAAAACTCAAAAAGTACCTTTTGAAGAACGAAAAAGTACCAAAAGTCCCCTTTTATAGGTTCTCACTTAATCCATCCTCTACATACTTGATTTCACGTTTCTATGTTCAATATTATAGGAAATTAAAAAAGTACCTTTTGAAGAACGAAAAAGTACCCCTTTTATAGATTCTCATTTACTCCGGGCTCTAAACGCTTAATTTCATGTTTCTAGGTTCAATATTATAGAAAATTCAAAAAGTACCTTTTGTAGAACGAAACAGTACCAAAAAGTCTCCTTTTATAAATTCTCATTTACTCCGGGCTCTACATGCTTAATTTCATGTTTCTAGGTTCAATATTATACAAAAATCCAAACAGTACCTTTGAAGAACGAAAAAGTACCAAAAGTCCCCTTTTATAGGTTCTCACTTAATCCATCCTCTACATACTTAATTTCATGCTTCCAGGTTCAATATTACAGGAAATTCAAAAAGTACCTTTTGTAGAACGAAAAAAATACCAAAAAGTCCCCTTTTATAGATTCTCATTTACTCCGGGCTCTACATTCTAAATTTCAAGTTTCTTGGTTCAATATTATAGGAAATGCAAAAAGTACCCTTTGAAGAACGAAAAAGTACCAAAAAGTCCCCTTTTATAGATTCTCATTTACTGCGGGCTTTACATGCTTAATTTCATGTTTCTAGGTTCAATATTATACAAAAATCCAAAAAGTACCTTTTGAAGAACGAAAAAGTACCAAAAGTCCCCTTTTATAGGTTCTCACTTAATCCATCCTCTACATACTTAATTTCATGTTTCTAGGTTCAATATTATAGGAAATTCAAAAAGTACCTTTTGAAGAACGAAAAAATACCAAAAAGTCCCCTTTTATAGATTCTCATTTACTCCGGGCTCTACATTCTTAATTTCATGTTTCTTGGTTCAATATTATAGGAAATTCAAAAAGTACCTTTTGAAGAACAAAAAGTACCAAAAAGTTCCCTTTTATAGATTCTCATTTACTCCGGGCTCTACATACTTAATTTCATGTTTCTAGATTTAATATTATGCAAAAGTCCAAAAAGTACCTTTTGTAGAACGAAACAGTACCAAAAAGTCTCCTTTTATAGATTCTCATTTACTCCGGGCTCTACATGCTTAATTTCATGTTTCTAGGTTCAATATTATACAAAAATCCAAAAAGTAACTTTTGAAGAACGAAGAAGTACCAAAAGTCCCCTTTTATAGGTTCTCACATAATCCATCCTCTACATACTTAATTTCATGTTTCTAGGTTCAATATTATAGGAAATTCAAAAAGTACCTTTTGAAGAACGAAAAAATACCAAAAAGTCCCCTTTTATAGATTCTCATTTACTCCGTGCTCTACATTCTTAATTTCATGTTTCTTGGTTCAATATTATAGGAAATTCAAAAAGTACCTTTTGAAGAACGAAAAAGTACCAAAAAGTCCCCTTTTATAGATTCTCATTTACTCCAGGCTCTACATGCTTAATTTCATGTTTCTAGGTTAAATTTTATAGAAAACTTAAAAAGTACCTTTTGTAGAACGAAACAGTACCAAAAAGTCCCCTTTTATAGATTCTCATTTACTGCGGGCTCTACATGCTTAATTTCATGTTTCTAGGTTCAATATTATACAAAAATCCAAAAAGTACCTTTTGAAGAACGAAAAAGTACCAAAAGTCCCCTTTTATAGGTTCTCACATAATCCATCCTCTACATACTTAATTTCATGTTTCTAGGTTCAATATTATAGGAAATTCAAAAAGTACCTTTTGAAGAACGAAAAAATACCAAAAAGTCCCCTTTTATAGATTCTCATTTACTCCGGGCTCTACATTCTTAATTTCATGTTTCTTGGTTCAATAATATAGGAAATTCAAAAAGTACCTTTTGAAGAACGAAAAAGTACCAAAAAGTCCCCTTTTATAGATTCTCATTTACTCCGGGCTCTACATACTTAATTTCATGTTTCTAGGTTCAATATTATGCAAAAGTCCAAAAAGTACCTTTTGTAGAACGAAACAGTACCAAAAAGTTTCACTTTATAGATTCTCATTTACTCCGGGCTCTACATGCTTAATTTCATGTTTCTAGGTTCAATATTATACAAAAATCCAAACAGTACCTTTTGAAGAACGAAAAAGTACCAAAAGTCCCCTTTTATAGGTTCTCACTTAATCCATCCTCTACATACTTAATTTCATGCTTCTAGGTTCAATATTATAGGAAATTCAAAAAGTACCTTTTGTAGAACGAAAAAATACCAAAAAGTCCCCTTTTATAGATTCTCATTTACTCCGGGCTCTACATTCTTAATTTCATGTTTCTTGGTTCAATATTATAGGAAATTCAAAAAGTATCTTTTTTGAAGAACGAAAAAGTACCAAAAAGTCCCCTTTTATAGATTCTCATTTACTCCGGGCTCTACATGCTTAATTTCATGTTTCTAGGTTCAATATTATACAAAATCCAAAAAGTACCTTTTGAAGAACGAAAAAGTACCAAAAGTCCCCTTTTATAGGTTTTCACTTAATCCATCCTCTACATACTTAATTTCATGTTTCTGGGTCCCCTTTTATAGATTCTCATTTACTCCGGGCTCTACATGCTTAATTTCATTTTTCTAGGTTAAATTTTATAGAAAACTCAAAAAGTACCTTTTGTAGAACGAAAAATTACCAAAAAGTCCGCTTTTATAGATTCTCATTTACTACGTGCTCTAAATGCTTAATTTCATGTTTCTAGGTTCATTATTATAGAAAATTCAAAAAGTACCAGTCGAAGTACGAAAAAGTACCAAAAAGTCCCCTTTTATAGATTCTCACTTACTCCGGGCTCTACATGCTTAATTTCATGCTTCTAGGTTTAATTTTAAAGAAAACTCAAGAAAATACCTGTGTAGAACGAAAAAGTACCGAAAAGTCTATTTATTATTAATTTCATGTTTCGATTTCAATAAAAAACTCAAAAACTACCAGATGGAGAATGTAAAAGTACCAAAAAATATCACTTGATACCGGGTTTCCAAATAACACCTCATTAGCATATTTAGTGTTTCTAAAGCTAAAAATTTTATCTAAATTGGATCATTGTGTTTGAATAAAATCAAATTGCCAGTTTTTACCCCTTTTGGTACTTTTTTCTACCCATTAACGAAATAAAAATTCTATTCCAAAATGTTGCAACATCGTAGTGGGAGCCCGTTATTACGTATTTATATGTGTAAGTTAATAAACCAAAATCAATGTTTTATGAAAAAAGTACCAAAAATAGGTACATTTTCACCCCTTAAACATCCGAATAACCAAAAAGTACTAAATTTATATTTTTATTTTTTCGTCAAGTTATGAAGGAGTCAAAAATATTGTTTCAATGTTCACTGGTTTAAAAGATACATGGGGTGCAAAAAAGTACCAAAATACAGTTTTTACCCGTTTATTCCCTAAAGGGGCCGAAATTGAAAAAAGTACCAGACACCTGTCCGCTTATTTTTTAAATGAACGACGATAAGCTTTAAACTATTTTTGTATCTAGTCTAGTTTAGGAGATATGAGGTTACCGATTTTACCCGTTTTTACCCTTTTTTACCCCCTAAACATTCGAATTTCCAAAAATCCCGTCTTAGTGGATCTATTTTGTGGGAGACCTACCCCCTGTCCAAATTTCAGCTCTTTAGCTCTAACCGTTTAGGCTGTGCGATGATGAATCAGTCAATCAGTCAGTCAGTCAGTCAGTCAGTAACGTTAGAATTTTATATATATAGATAGATAACATAATTCTTCATTCCGAATTTATTGAGGATTGATCTATAACTGACCCTAGCCCCTAAAAAAGGTTCCCTTCAGGAACGAGTTTTGGGTATTAAAATACGAGTTTTCCTTATTTAAAATATGAAATTTTGCATAAACAGGTTCTATACAAACGAAATCTATGTACAAAATTTTATGAGTATCGGTTCATAATTGACACATATAAAGGTCCTCTTTAGAAAATTACTCATACGCTCACGGTTTAAAATTTAACTAAAACATATGGGTTTTAAAAATTAATATTTTGTTAGTTCAAAAGAGCTCGGTACATAATTGACTAAAGCATTTTTTCAAATATTACCCAGATAGCGGAACATTCCTTTTACGGCATACTGTTTGATGGTGGGTATATGAGATTCGGCACAGCCGAATATAACACTCTTTCTTGTTTATAATAAACAAGTAAGAGTGCTATATTCGGCTGTGCCGAATCTTTTATACCCTTCACCATAGTGTATTTTAAACATCTTTTATAAATTTTAAATTTTTCCCCACTACATTATTATTACTTACATCAAAAGGTAAACAATAAGAACAACAACAACAACGCTAAACGAAATAAAACACAAAATACACAAGGCATCTAAACCAACAGACATCTAAACATACATAACGAACATACTAAACATACAAAACTGATTTAAACAGACAGACGGACATGGCTTAATCGACTCCGCTATCTATAAGGATCCAGATTATATATACTTTATAGGGTCGGAAAATTATATTATAGAAATTACAAACGGAATGACAAACTTATCCTTAATTTCATAAGAGGATTATGCAATTAAATATTTCTTTATTCGTGATATGGTTACTGATGGCTATTTGTTGGTACAGCAAGTATCAACAAAAGATCAAGCTACCGAAGTGTTGGCCAAGCCGTTATCAAAAATCCGTTTGAAACTCTGATGTGATCGTTTAAACATTACATAATTGTTTAAACAAACTTTTTCGGTTAATTCAATAAAAAGAAATTGAATGTTTTTGCTTCTTACGATATTTTTCTTCCTTTAATTATATAATTATAATTTTCCAATTCTTTAATTTATTTCTTTCTTAGATATTAGAAATTATCTCTTTACATGTCATATCTTTTTCTATAAAAGAAATGTTTTATTTATTTTTATGTTTTTATTATTTTTCGAACTGTTTTAGAATTTATACGTTCTAATGAACTAGAGTTTTCTGAAGAATTTGTTAGAAATACTTAAAAGCAAGTACAACAAATAAGTTTCATTCTTACCGTTGTTGGTCTTTCTTCAATATCGTCAGGATCGATAAAATTTGTAACGCAGGTATACATCTGGGATTTGTCCAATGGCCATCCATTTTTGCGACAGGCTACCTGTAAAGTTGTCATGTGTTATTACTACTACAATTCATAGAAAAAATATACGTGTTTATAAAATATATACATATAGACAAACTATACATTCAGATGATGAAAAATAATAAATAAATGTATCTAAGCACTGTTAAATCTGAAAGAGGAAAATCTGAGGCTATTCAGGGATTTTGTGCAACTCAATCCCTTCTTGGTGTCAGTGTTCTGATATTTCAATTTCATTAATTTTTTCCAGATATAAAGTGCTACGAAATATCTTTATTGGTTACACTAACACCTATCGATTGGTTACATTAACACCTATAGATTCCTAAAAAGGATATTCCTCTAATTTTTACATACATGATTTATTTAAACAATTAGTAAAATAAACTAGTTAGTATACATACTTGTATCAAAGCTGTTAAATAACTTTGTGGAACGTGTAAACCAGAGAGCCACATTACCAACGGTTCGCCCGACATTGACCAATACTTGAATTGTGTTGCACGTTTCTAACCATAACCAAGTAGGACAGTCATACATATAAGGGGAGAGTTAAAAGTAAAAACAAATTGATGAAAATCTCAGATATATATTGTATTCGAATAATATTATTTACGAATCACAATTTTTATGTAATAAAAAGTTTTTTTATTATATTCTATGAATAATTCACTCAGCAATTTATCTCCAATTAAAGGAACTAAAATAAGTCCAAGAAACCTAGTCGTGACCTACCTGTAAGTGTTCTAGCCAAGAGCCCAACTGTTTACAAGTGTCCGGAGCTAATTTACGCCAATCTGCTGGTAGCAAACCATTGAATAATGAGTTAGCAATATTATCCAAAATATTATCCATACCAATCTCGCCTGCAATCGCCTAAAATAAAACATTGGATATTAATTATATACAATTTATTTTTTATGAGGTTTTCTACTAGTCTGCTGGTAGAAAACCATTGAATAATGAGTTAGCAATATTATCCATCTAAAACTCGCCTGCAATCGCCTAAAATAAAACAATGGATATTAATTAAATATGATCTACTTTTAATGAGGTTCCTAATGGGAGGGTTCCTAATTAACAATTAAAGAACGTAATTGACTAAATTATTGATCTGTTATTCAACGAAAGAAATATAGTAAAGGTGTAGTGAAAAAGCTCCCGAATAAATTAACTTTCCATGAAGAAATAACTCCCAAAAAAAAAAAATCAAAATAGATTCCAATTAGAGTATTCAAAAACCGAAAACCGGTTAACCGGTTTTTTAACATTAAAAAACCGACAGTTTTCGAATATTTCAAATTTTTGAAGTATTCGACAAGCTGGTTTTTTATAACGAATAACCGGTTTATTAAATTACCTTATTTTATATAATACATATATGTATGTACAATTATATATGTTTATAAAAAGCCGGTGTAATTACCCAAATATGTAAAGATTTTCAATAAATCGAATGAAAAACAAAACAGATGGAATTCATTATCATGTAAACATGGAAATGTGAAAATCATGATGTTCTAGAATTTTCTTTAATACCTTTTTCATCTAAAATAGCTTTAAAAGAGTTATCTAAGGATTTTAATGAATCCTTGTAAAGGGCGAAGCAATTTAATTAAATTAAATTGTTTTTCAACAATTTAAGGAAAATTAAAACACAAAATGCACAAGAATTGTTTTTCAACTCAACTAATGACCACATTTTGATCTACTCCACCAAAGCAGAATCCAAAGAGTTTGTTGTGTAATTATATAATCGTTTATTTCCACGCAATGAGTTGGATGAAGAATTAGTTGATTCTTATGTTGATTTATGTTTTGAAATTGATAATTCTACAAGTCTAATTTCCGATTTAAACAGCACAATAAGTAGTAAGCAAAATTCAAGAAAGACCAGAGAACGGCATTCATTATTATATGATAATTTATATATACCTGGATAATTTATATATACCTGGATAAATGCAACAAAAGAACGGAAAAGCTAGAAATCTTTTATATATAATTGCCTTTTAACAATCTGTCCAACTTCAACATTCAAAACAAACAAAAAAATCGATCTTTTGTTGTTAATATTTTTTGAGAATGAATTTTAAAAATGTTTGTTATAAAAATGATTTTAAAATGAAATGTGTTTACATAAATGCATTATAAATATTGAATTCCTTGTTAATATATAAATTAAAAATCGTATTCGAAACCGGTTTTTTTAAAAATTGGAATTTTTCGAATTATTCGAAAGCCGGTTTTTGAAATAGACCAGGTTTTTTAATGCTCTAATTCCAATGAAACAAACAAATCCCAATAAAATTCAAATAACTCCCTACTTAAACAATTAAGTTATGAATATTTAAAAAATTTAAATTGACCGGTAGCAAAAATTTTAATTTTATTTTGTAATTCATGGAACTAAACCAAAACTCTAAAGGAATTCATTGCCTAAATATATATTTATTTTATTTTTTGAAATCCTAATATATGTATATTATAAATCTCTTTGTAAGTCTGTTCGTTTGTTTGTTCGTCAATCACATCTAAACGGCTCAACCAATTTTCTTTAAATTTTGGAACATTGGTAGATCTATTCTTGGTGTTATAGGCTATATCGTTTTTTAAAATTTGGAGTAGGGGGCACAAAGAAGGGTTAAAATAAAAAATTAGTACTTTTGAGCATAAATACCAATTATTGTCTTTACTAAAAGCAAAATATATTCCATTAGGCTTTTTAAAGTTTCAGAAAGATGAATTAGCATAGTACTGTTGCGAAAGTTGGAACAAAAGGGGACAAAAGGGGACGAAAGGGGGAAAAACTACTTTTGTGCTTTGAGACCAATATTTCTCTTCTAAAGCAAGTACGCCTTATAGTATCGGAAATATGCATATTTTAGAGGCCCAGCCAAAGGGGGCAAAAAAAGGAGGTCTATATTTGCTGAATAAAATATCCTAAAGACACTAAATTTAAAATATTAAAAAGTGGTTAAAATTAGTACTTTTGAGCATAAATACTAATTATTTTCTTTACTTAAATATAACTAAACCACTTAAAACCCCGGGCATTTGAAAGCTTTCGATATAGTTGTATTAATTATATAATTAATTAATTTCTATATTTCTATTTAAAGTCTGATTTAAAAAAAATGTGGGACTATTATTCCAAATATGTGTATTGTGACAACCAATTTTTTCCGAATTAAAATTTTAAATATGACCTGTGATACTAACGTAACAATTATAACAAATTGGCTATAGATAAAATCTATATTAAGATTATAAAATATTAGTGCAATGCAAAATAATGCACTATATCTCGAAAAAATTTGTTAACAATTCCGATACCATTGACAAACTACATATGTCAATGCTTAATTTAAAAACGTTGAAGTAAACTGCACCAAAATCCTAACTGCGACACTTTTAATTTTTTTCCTTTTTCAGAATGTGAGTTTTTGGCTGTAGGTAATTAGTACATATTAGGGATGCCAAACGGCACTGGCTTTTACAAATCCTGGGATTCTGGTTAATTTAAATGTATAAATCTTTAAATAATCATGTTTGTAAAGAAAATCCAGAATTCAGTGTAATTTTTGAAAAACAGAGTATTTTAAATTACCTCCAAATGAATCTTAAAAAATTACGCAATTTTGAGCGGATTACGGCAAATATAATTTCAACATTATTGTAGAATATTTTTGTTCCACAATATGATTTTTAATCGGTTGTAGAAGAATATTATTTTCTTTTCATTGAAATGGATATAAAAATTTTAGATTATTAAAATAAATAAAAATAAACTTTTGAACATATTATACTGATATCAAGATTTTCAATCGCTTTTTTAGTACATTAAAACGCATAATTTTGGAGGTATTCCTCTTATAAAGTGGTTCACGGGAAACAATAATGTACATTTAGAACAAGCTTATTTACCTGAACCGGTATCACTCAGATTTGTGTAAAATTTGGAATGCAAAATCTTCTTGTGTAAATTTTGTCTAAATTTGCAGCTCAGATATAATGAGTCTTCTGACTCGTTTTTTCGATATGTTAAAAACGAAATGAATTTATATTCGTTTTGCATCAATCAAAAATAAAAAAGGATGGTAATTTGCAAATTTATAAATATTTTCAAAAAGAAAAAATTTAATTTGCAAATCCCGAATCTCGGGAAAATCCTGGAATTTTCGGGATCTTGATTTCGTGGTTGGCATCTCTAGTACATATGTATAATATATATACATTATGCATATACATATGTATTATGTATATCTATTAAATCAGTTCGAATGACATCAATGTTTATTAATGCGCCAAAGAATGTAACACATAATTCAAGTCATATTTTATAGCATGAATTCGTTTGTATAAACACAAGAAAAATGAAAAACTACAAAGATTACAATTCGAAACTGCTAAATATTTACAATATTATATTCAAATTTAACTGACAATTTGCCAACATAATAATTCATGCTACTCATACGCCTTAATGGTAGTCAGGCAAAATTTATTTTATTTACAAAATACGAAAACTTTTTTTGTTGTCAAAAATAACTAAAAATAAATACATTATTTTGTATAAACTAAAATAGAATGAAACATTCAGGGAAATAAGCAAATAGTAAGAATAATCCAACAAAAACTCGGTTGTACTGCCATAACCACTTTTCTATGACTACCGAATTCCCTGGTCCGTATTCTCACTGGTTCCTCATTATTATTAAAAACAAACAACATACTCAATAACTTCTTTGTAAGCGAAATGAGATAACCGTGGTAAAATAATGAGTTAAAATGATAATGAAGAAGTAGTGAAAAGTGGTTTTACTAGCATTTTAACTTTTACTTTTTACTGTAAGTTTTTTCCCGGAAACATGTAGCAATATATGAAACTATATACCAACAAAATTATTTTTTTTGTTGGTGTTTTAAAACAACTGTTAAAAAAATTGAGCAGAATCGTATGTATAATATACATTGTATATACATATTAAACGTTTAATATACTATTGAATTCATTTACATATACATATGTACATTAACATTTTATTCACATTATTTGCAAATACTTATGCAGCGTCGCATAGCATAGTCGAATAGAGCATTTAACAATTTAAACGTCTTGTCTATACCCGAGCAAAATTACGTACATCAATGCCCAACATACCCGGGTATTTCATACAATTTATAAGGCTATTTCATCTTTTTATGCATTTCTAGTGTATAATTCAGGTAATTATTAAAACTAATTTAATATAAATTATATATAAATTAGTTTTTGATTATAAACCATTAAATTTTAGCAATTTTTCTTATTGTTTTCCTATTAACAAAAATATCATATGCAAAGGTGTATAGAATCGATTAGCATTAAATAAATTGTTTTTGCTGTCGTAAGTAGGGAAGTGTTTTGCAAAAAAAGATTGCTAAGTCATGGTCAAAAATTAAAATTTTAAAATTTAAACTTAAATATTTTTGTTTATATGAGAATAAATTATAATCAGCATAATTTTACTTTACTAAGTCATATACAATAAAAAAATGTTTACATGGATGTTAAAATTATTTGTGCAAAATTTTAGGATTCTAACTGTAATTTATATGGGAGGTGACACGCCCCCTAACGCTAGTCCGCCCACTTTTTATCCTAAATAATCATATTGACACTAACTTGCCTTCGACAAAATTTGAGGACTCTAACTGCTATAATATTCCAATAATTAATATAAATTATGAAGACTTGAAAATAATTTTTTTGTTTTTAATGTAAGTTTTCATTAATCAGATTAAATTTATTTTTTTGATTAACTATCTTATTATCAGGGAAACCTCGAATATGCTCTTCAAAATTCATAAATTAATTTTTAACATTGAAAAGCTCAATAAGACAGAAACGACAGCAAAATCTTTACTTACCCCGTAAGTAGGCAAGTAATATTAGAAAAAAGTGGTCCAACGATTACCAAAAATCTGCTTACCCGACTTTTTCGGACTTAAAAATGGTTTACCAGTTATTTTTTGTGTTTGCTAGTCTATTTTCTTACTCAATGCCCCATTAAAAAGTTAATGTTAACATTTCTTAAAAAAAACTTCCCAAATCGAATATGGACATATGGAATTAGTTGATGTTTTAATTTATGTTACGAAATTGATTACCAAAATTTGAAAAACAAATATCTACACTAAAAATTGTCCGACCAAAATTTGTTATTTTATTGACAAAAAACAATAGGCCCAATCTACAAAAACATTAAAACATTGAAGGTAAAAAGTCAAATTTATTGTCAACTAACTGATAGGTTTCACTATTAAACAATAACTTTATTTTAGTTACAAGTAAATCGGAACAAACATAGGAACAAACATTTCAATTTAAATAGTTTATTGTTTGTTAAATTCAAAAATGTTAGATGGGGCCATTTGCGTTTTATGTTACGATATACTTGCCTTTCTAAGTAATTCAAGAGTTTTTTTAATTCTCAAAACCAATAAATTGAAACGATCTAATTCTTGAAGAAGAACGACACCAGTTGGAGTTAAACTCATTTGAATTTGCTTTTTCACACGCCATGTTTCAAACGCTGTCGGTAATTTGTCCAATATATCTGATGCAACGTTGTCAATAAATTCGTCACGACTTATGCCTCCAGAGATATCACCTGTTGAAATATCGATATATAAATTGAATTGGATATAGTATTTAAATGAATTAAATTCAAGTATGTATGTATGTATGTATGTATGTATGTATGTATGTATGTATGTATGTATGTATGTATGTATGTATGTATGTATGTATGTATGTATGTATGTATGTATGTATGTATGTATATTGTATGTAAGGCACTATAAATAATGAACCCAGAAACATGGTATTAATTATGTAGAGCCCGGATTAGACGAGAACACATAAAAAGGGATTTTTATGGTACTTTTTCGTCCCACAAATGCTGCTTTTAAATTATTTTGAAATTTTGTATGTAGAGTCGGAACTTTTGGCTACTTTTTAATACTTTTTCGTTTTTTAAAAGGTACTTTTTTGATTTTTTTTAAATTTCTATAATAATTAAGCATATTGAGCCTGAAGTTAGTGATGTAAAAGAGGACTTTTTGGTACTGACTCTTGTTTTTACACACCATGGTGAAGGGTATATAAGATTCGGTATAGCAGAATATATAACTCTTACTTGTTTTTCAATTTAATAATAATATAAAAAGTCAATTTAAATATATTATAATATTTCTTAATAAAAATAATATATTTATCATCCAGAAGATATCTTACTTATTGCTTTTAAGTGATTATCTAGAAAATTCACTCCATAACTATTAGATAAACCTCGATTATTAACAAAATTAAAAATAGATAAAAACAAACATTTTAGTTTAATCTAGGTTTAAACAATGAATATATGTACATACATATATTATCTTTATCCTTAAACACTGCTAAGGCAG
The DNA here is from genome assembly GCF_022045245.1 of Lucilia cuprina. NCBI lineage: Eukaryota > Metazoa > Arthropoda > Insecta > Diptera > Calliphoridae > Lucilia > Lucilia cuprina. The sequence goes on from NC_060952.1 coordinate 554,369, forward strand.
TGTTCTTTTGTTCATTAATAATTACCATTGAGCATTTGTAATTTACCGTTTTTTGTTGGTGTCCATTTTTCAGCTAATGAAGCGTTTGGATGAAAAATTTATAAAATATTAAGTATATATAATAAAAATTTAGTAGCTATGCATATACTCAGATAACTGTAGTGGTGCAGGGTGTCGTGGGGTCAATATTTGGTATAAAAAGTTTTTTTTAAGGTTATCTTAATTTTTCAATATTTTCCGCTAAGGAAAGATATGAAATATTGGAAGTACTAATTTGTATGAAAATGCTTCTTAAAGACGTTTCATGAAATATATACAAATGTCTAGATTAAACAGTTCAATCATATATTCAAAATATATATGTATATTTCTCTGTATTACATATACAAATTTGTTAATCTGCGCATATTATAATATATCTTTAGTGCTTCGTGTATTTGTAGTACTTGTAGTGTTTGTGTGCAATTGTTTGTTGATGGTGGTATTGAAATAAAAATGTGCAATAAAGTTAATTGCAAAACCACAACTAATTAATTAAATTTAATTCAATTGAATTTTAAAAATAAAATATGTATGTATGAATTTGTTTTATATTTTTTATTTATTTTTTTTATACTTTTTAGGTGTTTTAATTTATGTATGTTGTTGAATTTGCTAATGGGTGGCTAATAAGTACATATATAAATAGTTAAAAATATAATTGTACAGTAAAATATACATTTAGCGTATGAAAAAAATTGGTATATACATATTTATAGGTTTGCATTATTGTTACTACATATTAAATATATTAAACGTATTAAAACTTCATTGGTTTTCCGATGACAGGTTACCAGATACGTTAACAATCTTTAATTGCACTTACCAGTTTGAGGTTGTAATTCAATGAGAGAATTCCATATACTACGTGTAGCTTGAGTGTAATATCCGATTTCTGCGTTTGGGTGTAAACCAAAGACATCTGGTTTGTTTACCAAGGGTAATTTATCGATATGAGCTATAACAATTTGAAATTCATTATATAAAATCGAAATACATTTTCGTTATATTCTTAGTCAAACCTATAAAATCTTCCTTTAATATGACGTCTTCGTTTGGAAGGCAATATTCAGTATGTTCATCCCTATAGAAGTAAAATGGTTGAAACGAATCGAAAAGGAAATCTCCCATGTACTCGTTCATGTAAGTTCGAGTAATGCGTCGATCGAAATCATCAATAACACGTCCGCCATACATGACCTTTTGCGATGACATATTCAGTACTAGACAAACAGAACAATGCAATTTTGTACTTACCTCTCCAATCAAGTATTTTAGACTGTTCCACGGCACGCTATCGTCATTGATTCGGTTTAAATATGTTTGCAATATTTCTAAGCATACATTGAAATCAGATTCATTAAAATCGTAACAAATGTTCCAACCCAATTTATCGTATTTTCTTCTTTCCTAAATAGGAAACAAAAGATATTAAATATGTAGCAGACATTGTAACAATGCAAAGTTCAAAAAAAATTAATTATGCTAACTTGAACTACACCATGGAAAAAGGCCAAGACGTAAACTAATGGCAAAAATGCTCGATGTGTACAGCTTTCTAGTCGTTCTTGACGAAGTTTAAAGAATGTTGAACGAAGATTTAATTTTAAACCATTTGGAGGTTCTGTTACAACTAAAATAAATAAATGAAATATATGTAAATAATTTTGTTACAACAATTCTAAGATCAAATAATATAGCTAAGATTAAAACTGCAACATAACCTATATTAGTGTAAATCATGATTTTGAATACTAGAAGATTTAACGTATAGTTAGGGGGGGATAATAGACCGTTTTTAACCATTTAATACAGAATTCGTTCTTCATTCAAGAGAAATCAATAGAATCAGTCATTACGTTGAAAATTGCAATCATGTTTCATGTTTACACAGACGGATATAAAAGGACATATGTACATTGCCGCTCACTTAAGTTTGAGCTAACATTATCTATATGTGTCCCATTTCGTATGAAGTGACCCAACTTTTAAAATTGATGTCTTCCAATTTCGATGAAATTTGCACAAAGATTAGTACTATGGAATAGTAGGCCAGACATACATTTTCAGCTCTATCGGTGAAGAACTGCTAGAGTCAAAGTTAGACATTTTGGTCATACAGTGTTTCGCTTGTAACACATCGAAATATTGATCATAGACCCACAAAAGTATATGTATTCGAGTATAGCTATGAAATTCGATACACAGATTCGAAATTCTTATTTGTTTTTCTAAAATTTCTTCTAAAATACTATATTTTTGAAGAAATTTTTTGTCTCTTTCATAAAAACAACAAAATAAAAATATAAAATAAAATATTAGAAACATTATGCCTTTTTAGTTAATGGAGTTCATACTAGATAACAAAAATGTAAGCTCACATAACAGTAGCTAGAACTATGCATGGGATGACACAACATAAGTCCTAACTATAATATGCTTACATTAACTGAAGCCAGCTTAAGCAACTGTGCGAACACATATAAAACGTATGTGACAAACTATAATGTACTTAAGAGAGTTTCGTTAAGTTTCGTCAAATTTTATTTGCTTAAGCAGAGAGCAATATTGACAGCACATTCAGTAAGAAATCAATTGTTTGTTTATTGTGCCCAAAGAAAATAAAGAAAAACATTAAAATTGTCAAGAAAATAATTTTTTTTCAATAAAATATTATGAAATATTTACTTTTTTTATTACGTGTGGCACATAAATGTGCAAATGGAGCTAAAGTGTTTTGAATGCACGTAAATACATTATAGCCACATAAAAGTTTTCTAGGTTTTTCTTAAGCACTTAAGAGACTTTTCGTTCGATTTTGTCATTAACTTAAGCTTGCTTATTCATATTATAGTTGGGCCTATAGTTTTTGCGTAACAATGTGTTTAAAAAAACAAGGCAGTTTCTAGTGATATATGTATAAGAAATCAATTTACTACTAAACATTTTAACATAATTAATTACTCTATTATTTTTGCAAAAAATCAACATTATTTTGTAACATACTTTAGAGCATAGTCGATCAATTCAATAAACATCACAGACTGATTTGATTCAATTTTTAAAATCTGTGTTTGTGAATGTTCTAAAATTCTTTTAATAAACATTTAACCACTAATAGGATTCTTTATTCATCATTTATGTACATTAAAAATTAAATAAATATATTTTGAAATTACCTTTTAAAGACTTTTGCAATATGCCAATTGGAAAACTGTCACTAGCATCAGTTGTTATCCATAACCGAAAGTCGGGATGTGGTGAATCTACTTTCTCCAAATATTTTTCTAATTGCCGTACAAAACTAATTAACAAATGACAGTTTTGTAACATTAGCCACATTCCTTGTCGAATAGATTTATCTAATAAATTCATGGCGGTCTGAAACAAATAAATTAATAGTAAATAGTGAGTATTTGTAAAGTTGAAAACCAGATCTTTTAACTTTTGATAGAACATTACTTAAAAACAAGTAAGAGTTCTATATTCTAAATACTTTTCACCATGACATGTTTTATACCCTTCATCATGAAAAAGTACCAAAAAATCCACTTTTACTGATTACCATCGTACATAGAAGTGAATGATGATTGACAAATACAATTCAAAAACTAAGAGGTAGAAAAACTTTTCATTCAGTTTTAAGTAAAATTAAAAACGTTGTTAAAAATTTTAATTGGATTTAAAAACAACAAAATAAAGATAACAAAAAAATCAATATTTATCAAAAAATTAGTGGATTATTTTTAATTATTTTTCATATATTTAGTATAATTTCCTCCCAAAAAAACTGTAAGAAAAATGTAATTATTTTTTAGACCCATTTTGAAAAGATTTTTTTCTAATATCTTGCACTGAGATCAAGATTTTCACTCGAAGTAAACTTGATAAATATATTGTTTTTAATAAAACAGTCATATAATCGTATTGTGTGACTTGAAAAACAGTTTTCCATTACACGTAATGTAAAAAAATTGAGAATTGTACCAAATATGTTGAAATTAATCAAAAATAATCAAAATTTATCCTTGAAAATAATCAAATTAATTATTTGATTAATTCTGATTAATTACTATTATTTTTTTAAATATTCAAAATGTTACAGTTATATTTTAATATCGTGCTTAATAAGAAAAAACAGGTATGGTAACCCGGTAAACCGGCGTAGGAAATCCTAGCTTAAAATCTGTTTGTTTTTGACAAAAGTATAGGTAATACAAAAATACCTGGTATTTAATTATTTTAATTTTTGTCGGAATGTAAAATTTAAGTATCTATTTAATACAAGCATTTAGTATTGGACCCTTCACACAAAGAAAATTGAAGAAATTTAAATATAGAATCATTCTTGTCTACATGAATCATTTTTGCACGTCATTTTTGCTAGTTTCAGTGTGAATCTAATAAACTTCATGATGATGTTTCAGTGCAACAGAAGTGAAGTTTATTTAATGTAAATTGAGTTTCTTGTTTAGGCTCAATCAGCCACACACATTGCATAAGTATCGAACCGAATGAAACATATTGGATTAAAAGTTCGAGAATGAATTGACAGCTGATTACACTGTGTTACAGTAAAAAACAATCAACATGTGACCAAGAGCAGTTTGTAGATATGGTTGAGTAGATTACAATACCATATTTATTTCAATATTCCCCAAAAGTGTATTTCCTTTATGTAATTTTGTCACACCGTGTTATCATTGGATTTACTGTAAAACCTAATCAGACATGTACATATGTACTTGTGCGTACCCTGCATTACGATGAACTAGCTCGTCAAAGGTAATTTTTTTTATTTCAGAGTACTAAGCATACATTATTCATTCCAACACACACTACTCAAGCATTTCTAATAAAACACCGATTTTTAACGTTTTTGTGGATTTGCGAAGAAACAAATGTAAATTTTTCTTGGAAATGTAAATTTTATAAAAAAAAATGGTTATTTATGAATATAAAAATCAAAATTTTTTGACTTTTGTACAAACAAACTGAAAGCGTTTAAGTTTCGAGTAAACAATTTCACAAACATTTTTGCTTATTAAAAAACAAATGAGAGAAGACTTGTACCAGCAATATGGTAGTCGACTACGACAAAAATTCACTTATACTTTACTTCTATAGACTGACTATAAGTTGTCCCGAAATAACGTATTTCCCATTTGGCAACGTAAATAACCGACTTTTAAAGACCAGCTACAAGCTAACTATCATGTAATGCAACCATACCCCAAAATTATCTGAAGAGTATAGAGTTTTATATAAGAACCCCTCTACTTATTAATTGATTATAAACCCATGTTTAGTTAAGAGTAAAATGCAACTTTGTTTTTAAAAATTCGTTGGCAATTGGTGACGTTATTGATATTTTTCTTAATACACACAGAAAAAATAATACATAACTGAAATGAATTTTTTAATTAATTGTATGAATGACTTTTTTCCCAAACCATTTTCATTGAAAATATTAGAAGTTCATAGAATGTATGAATTTGTACATTACGGATTTTTTGGAATTTTTACTTTTTTTGCAATATTTATGAACAAATTTCCAACAAAGTCTATTATCTACAAATCTGTTTCCAAATTTAATAGATAGTAATACTTTATTAGCGTATTTTGCACAATAAATAATATAAATTGAAATGCTGAAAAACTAAATCTTAAAGAAGAAAACATCAGCAAACATCTGAAAACATCTTTTTTTCATATTTTAAGTCAAGGCTTCTAGATTATGCTTGAAAAAATAAAAATTAAAAAAATTCATACAATTTAGGAACTTATTCTTAAATATTATTAACTTTTATCAATGAAAGCAGTTCATAGTATTATGCTGAAACTTTTTTCTGTGCAGAATTCTTCAAAAACTGTAAGATGTTTTATATGTAATATTAAAGTTATTTATGCTGAGTTATATCGTGGTATTAATGGAATCATGATATTTATTGATATAAATTAATTTTTTGAGTGATGATTTGTATGGGGCCTTAGTGATACTGCCGATTTCTTAAATAATACGGACTTATTTAACCCTAGTCTCTATACAAACCCTCTTTCAGAGAATAACTTGAATTCCAAAATTATCCTTTTAATATCAATATCACGATAAAATTCAATATAAGGAGTGAGATCGAAAAATTCTTAACACACGTTTTTCATTACATTTTTCAACCAAAGTATTATTTGATTTTTTTTTGATCAAGTTACCTTTGAAAAACATGTCAGTTATTATGTGTAATGTCAATTATATTAATTTTTTGTTAATCTGATTCAAATGAGTGACCAGAAAAAAGTGGGTACTGAAATTATTAAATATTTTCAACTAAACCCAACTTGGTCTTACAAAAAGTTGGCCAAGCATACAAAAGTCTGCCGTCAAACTGTTTCCAATGTTATTAAACAGTACCGGGAGAACTTGTCAGTTGATAGAAAACCTGGTTCAGGTAGAAGGAATGGACCACATGATGTTTCTAAAGCCAAAAAATAGAACGCATTTTCAAAAGAGCTCCCAACACATCCGGTAGGAAAGCAGCTCGGTTAGCTCAGTGCTCGGACTATTTGGTACGAAAAGTTAAAGTTAATGCAGGTTTAAAAACATACAAGGCTCAAAAAGTTCCTGACAGGAACGCTGCTAAAAATTTAGAGGCCAAAAACAGAGCACGGAAATTGAAGTCAAGTTTTATAAAAAAATATTCTTGCTGCATAATGGATGACGAAACGTATGTTCTGGCAGATTTTTCGCAACTTCCAGGTCAAAAGTTTTATGTTGCTGATGCTCGAGGGAATGTTGAAGAAAAGTTTAGGACCCAAAAGCAGACAAAATTTCCCAGAAAGTTCTTGGTATGGCAAGCAATATGCAGTTACGGCAAAAGAAGCCAATCATTTGTTACAACTGGCTCTATAAATACCGAAATTTACATCAAGGAATGTTTACAAAAAAGGCTGCTTCCACTCATAAGACTTCATAATGTGTCCACTTATTTTTGGCCTGACTTGGCATCCTGTCACTATGGTAAACAAGCCCTTGAGTGGTACCAGAACAATAATGTGGTATTTGTACCAAGAGAGGCAATTCCTCCAAACTGCCCGGAGCTAAGGCCAGTGAAGAGATATTGGGCTCTTGTTAAAAGAGAATTGAAGAGTACAAAAAAGGTGTCCAAAAGTGTGGTAGATTTTAAACGGAGATGGACTACATGTTCGAGCAAAGTGACAGAAAGCACTATAAAAACGTTAATGGAAGGGTTTCCGAAAAGGGTTCAAAATTTCATCACTAGTGATTAAAACTATAAAAATATTTTTTTTTGTAAATTGTAATAATAATTTGAATCAAATAAAAAAAAAAATAAAGCTGTAAGTTTAGTGGTTTCTTTTTTATAAACATATATGTATGTTAAGAATTTTTCGATCTCACTCCTTAAATTACTTATATATGTATACATAAAGTCTTCTACAAAATTTTATGTGGATCGGCCCACATTTAGCTCTATCATATATAAAAGCATTCTTCTAAAAATCAAAAAAGTTTTGTATTCAGTAATGTCGACAATTCTTAACGGACTTTAAAAAACAAAGTTTCATTTTACTCATGAACATACCTAGTTTTTAATACATCAATAAACAGTATGGTTCTTATATAAAATAATTTGTAAAAACATGAATAACGATGCAAAACTTAAATCAGAAATATGTGTGTGAAATACACACATATTTCATAGTATTATGCTGAAACTTTTTTCTGTGCAGAATTCTTCAAAAACTGTAAGATGTTTTATATGTAATATTAAAGTTATTTATGCTGAGTTATATCGTGGTATTAATGGAATCATGATATTTATTGATATAAATTAATTTTTTGAGTGATGATTTGTATGGGGCCTTAGTGATACTGCCGATTTCTTAAATAATACGGACTTATTTAACCCTAGTCTCTATACAAACCCTCTTTCAGAGAATAACTTGAATTCCAAAATTATCCTTTTAATATCAATATCACGATAAAATTCAATATAAATTACTTATATATGTATACATAAAGTCTTCTACAAAATTTTATGTGGATCGGCCCACATTTAGCTCTATCATATATAAAAGCATTCTTCTAAAAATCAAAAAAGTTTTGTATTCAGTAATGTCGACAATTCTTAACGGACTTTAAAAAACAAAGTTTCATTTTACTCATGAACATACCTAGTTTTTAATACATCAATAAACAGTATGGTTCTTATATAAAATAATTTGTAAAAACATGAATAACGATGCAAAACTTAAATCAGAAATATGTGTGTGAAATACACACATATTTCTCCAGGTTACTTAGACATCATATATATCATTTTAAAGGCCCCGGCTTTTTCTTTCTAAATCCGTTTAGAAACTTAAAATCTGTTGAAATTTAACTAATATACTTTTTAAGTACTCAAGATTTTGGAGGTGTTTGGAAAATTTCAAAAACAGATTCTTGTATGTATGTACGTATGTATGTATGTATGTATGTATGTATGTATGTATGTATGTATGTACGTATGTATGTATGTATGTATGTATGTATGTATGTATGTATGTATGTATGTATGTATGTATGTATGTATGTATGTATGTATGTATGTAGTTGATTCACTATGATCAAAATGTAAGTTTTGTTCCTTCTTCAGCTGTTAGAGGGATGCTTGTTCTTTAGGTTTAATGAATGTGTGAATGGTTGGCAGTTAGATACCTCCTAGTTATTTATTTGTGTGTATGGATGTATATATGCATGTATTTTGAACTCGGATTGTTTATTTCTTGTTTATTTACTTTGCAGCAGAAAATTGACACAATAGGAGACGTGCGTTTTCCATGTTCTTTTGTAAATAGAACATTTATATCTGTACATTTATATGTCTGTTTGGATGTTAATGAGTGTCATTAAAATAAAACTTCGAACAAAAAGACAATATTATTTGAGTTACTTACTTTTTCCTGTCCCTGTCCCAATGATATGTGGCAAAAGTTACCCAAACCACCGCCAGATTGTTCAGCCAATTTCATCAAATCATTTGTTGGATCCGAACCGGTACTTAATATGAAGCATACTGGAATAAAGCATGTTGTTTGCTCGTATATGGCTGCAAAACTTACAACGGGTGGCGTTATAAAGAACTCATCCATGGTGTCAACAATATACTGATTTATCGAACGGAAAATTCTATCGATACGGAAACAACGTAAAATCATTAACTTCTGTAGAAAAAAGAAATAAACACTTGTAAGGATTACAACAACGTTTTTGTTTTAATTTAATTGTGAGAACGAAAACCATTTTGATGCCATGGGGAAGATATCAATAAATTGTTTTTTTATTGATTATTTACTTGCCTGAAATGGTTTGCAATTTATGTTGAATTCGCCCGGACAAGGTACTTCTTCAGGATTTTCCAAATCGTACCACTATAGGTTATTTAAAAAGTTGTTTAATGAATGAAATGTATATAATTACCTATAATTACCTCTTTCCATTCTTTTGTAAATTTCAGGACATGTTCGGGCAAAGTTTCAAACGGATCTGGAAAGTCTGCCGCTAACCTTAATATATCTTCCCAATTTTTTTCTGATAGCCACTTTGCAGGACATGTTCGATCACTTTTAGTTAATAATACCGATCCTTTTATAAAAAAGTCTAATTCCGCTTGACTTAAGATACTATCTCTCAAGGCAAGTTTTGTAGCAATTTGAAATGAAAATAATAGTTTATGTTTTTCAAATATGCCGGTACAACCATAGCAATATATGTTCTCCGTCAAAGTTTTAATGATATTATTTAAACGTTTTGCGAGAACCGTATCTGGTACAGATTTTCGCAGCGAGAACGTAAACACATCTAGATATGCAGCTAATGCGTACTGATACATTGAGTTTACAGTGGACATGTCAGAGAGCGCAAAAAATAGGACAGCACCTCTTTTCGCAACTGGTCTGTAACCATCTCGTAGCTTTTCAATATCTCTTTGTGTTTCTGCTGAAAGCTTCAATTGTTCTAATACAATTGCTGCTTTGGATTTTGTGTTTTCAAGAGTATCTATTAATTCAATATTATCCAACATGTTGCCTGTCGATGTTGCCAATTCTCTGAGCAGAGAATCTTCCAATTGTTGCAGCAACTGCTTATTTTCACTTGTTTGGGCTATTAATGTTTCTCTTTGAGCTTCTAAGTCAGGTCTCTCGGCTCTTACAACAACGCTAAGAAGTTGATCCTCCAGGCCAGTTTGGGTAACAGTATAATTTATAACCATCGCCTTGGCATAGACTGCTGGATCAAATTTTGGATTAGAAAACTTTGTTGTCAAATAAAGTCTAAAATTTGGATCGTAATCGACATCTTTGTCACCCAATATTAAAAATTTTCTTCCGCTGGCAATCTGTATATTCTTTTGCAAAACATTGTCTATAACTGGGTCAATATAGTCGTCCACATCTTCAAATAACACTGGAATACCATACATTATGGACATTTCGAGTTGTTTAAGGAAGTCGCTGTCGTTGAATGATAAGATTTTTAAATTATTTTTTTGTTCCTTTCTCTTTATCCATGTCCATGCTTGCAATTGGGGATCAATACACAGGGGAAATCTGGATGACCGAACAGTCAATACTCCATTCTGAACGGAAAGATCATCTGGAGGTAATCCCTCTGATGACCATGTAGAGACCTCTATGTCAGTTGTAAGATTTTCGTCAATACGAAAAGGAATCTGAATGGGAATTTTATTGTATTTAATGTCCTCCAACCAGTCATCAAACATCATGGTTTTACGATATTCCCATGAAAACGCACCCGTATATGCTAAGAATGAGGCACATAAAAGACATTGGCCCACTATTACAACCAATTGATGGCCATAATTATCGAAATCAAGGCTCCAACGCACCCGTTCTGAGCTCAAACCACTTATCAATTTGTCGGATGCAATCTGATCATAAACAAAAAATTAGTCATTTAGCTAGATTGTCTATATATTAAAAAAAATTGCTAGTAATTAACATAGAACACTGACATACCAATCTTCGTTCGGCTTGCTGCATCATTTCCGTTAACACTTTCATCTGTTTCATGGATTCTGCATATCTGTGGTTTAGTGAATCTAGTTGTGCTTCTAGCTTTGTAATTTCATTGTTTAAATGATTTAACAATTTTATTTGTTGCTCCTGCTCTTGAACCAAAAAATCGACTCGTTCCTTTTTAGGTTTTACTTCTTTGTAAACCTCATAGAATCCTATGACGGCTCTTACAAATTTTAAAAGACCAGCACCGGCAACAGAAATTTTTTCCATTTCATCAAGATTTTGGGATTTCATATGATTACGGCACTGGTTAATCTGTTTTCCTGTCAGTGCTTCACAATCCATTTCCATCAAACTTTTAAGAAAACTGACATCAGACATCATTCCCTTCGCAGATTTCCAGTTGATTTCTTTGATGCCCTTTAATATGACAACACACTCACATACAACTTGCACTTGAGGCGGCGGTGTAGCAAAAGATCTAATTTCAGTAATTTGTGCTTTATCTAGTTCAGAAAGAGCTCTGCGAGCTTCTTCTAAAGCCGGAAGAGCATCAGCTAAAACTATCTCTGCTTCCTCTTTTTCGACTGCAATTTGTTTTCCCTTTATTTCGACTTCTACAGACTTTTCAGAAGCTTCTGTCTTTTTAATATTAGCTTTCGTCGTAGCATCCTCAATTTCTACCAGCATTTGTTCACATTCTTCCGAAGCTCTTGCCACGTTATGCTTTTGTTCGGTCACTATAATTCGTAGCTCGTCAATTTGCTTTGAAGCTTCGTCGATTTTTTGAATGCCTTCCTTTAGACGATCTCGCTGTGACGAAATGAACGTATTTTTCTCCTCTATGAAATGAATAAAAAGATTTTATTATTGAATGATTTCAAAATGGTATCAAAATGGTAAATGCATTTAACCTAAAAGTTTCAAGTATGTATTGATATAATCCAAATAGTGCTTAGGAGTAACGTAATTATTACGTCTTAATTTCTGTAAATAGTCTTTGGAATAGTGGTGCATTGTACTGTGTACATAAACAACGTGTTTTATTATGCTTCCACGATGAATAGAAGGAATCTGCAAACGATATAAATTTGATAATAGAATTTATATTTTTTAAGAAAATAAATTTACCAAAGCGTGTTCGGTAAGAAATAACTTTGCTACAGCAGATAAAGCCTGTGCCGGCCACGGGAATACCCAGTCAATATACGTACTCCCAATTAGTCCAGGGAAATTGCGACATCGACTTCGCAGTGCATCACCAGCAGGTGACATACACATTACAACATGCATATTCTGAGCACATGTTGCTAAGAAATAAGACCACACTGATTCCCTTAAATATCAGAAATTCTGCACTTATTAAAATTTCTTTGAGAAAATATTAAATCATTACTTCGATGCTAAATATCCACTTTCTTCTGCTGCAATACGACATCCACTGACGATAGCATCCTTTTCTTCATCATTAAAAAGAGCTGGTATCAGACCAACTGTCAGAACATTATTAATTAACTCTAAAAAGCCTTCCTCAACAACCTTTTAAAATAAATAATTTTAACATTTTATAAATCAGCTTATGTAAGAAGTTTTTGCACTCACTTGTGCAGCCGTAAATAGAAATACGGTTTTTTTACGTTCTACTCCTGCCATGATGTAGAGTACTTTAAGATCATCGCGAAAAGATTGTTCATTATAGCCTTTGGTAACAGTTATTTCATAAACTTCACATTCAGCGGTAAACGCCGAAAGTCTAGTTATACATTTCTTGCCACTACCACCAACACCCAGAAGCAGAACATGTCCTCGATGCATCCTTAATGTTCGATGTACTCTAGTCAAATGCTCTAAACAATCTTCAAAAAGTACTAGTGCCATTTTACCTTTACGTTCTTGATACTCTTCAAGAATCTTAGAAAAAATTAATTTACTTTTTTAAATACTATTAATATCGAAGTAGGTTCTAAATATTACCTCATTAAACAAATGATAAACGGCTTCATAATCTAGAAGATCTTCATAAAATCTGGGTTCGGACTCGTTTGCGGCATTTCTAAAATCACCAAATAAACAAGGATCCCTCATTACATGATCTGTCAATGTTACAATAGTTTTTTCATCTTGTTCAAAATCAACAGCTCCATATTGTTCTAGATTGGCAGCCTCTATATTGAATTAATATGTTATGTTTGATTTAATCCTACTCTATACAATGATACAATCAAAATATGTAAATCAATCATAGCAGAGATGGAAGGTGAAGGTTTTTAATATGACAGGTAAGATAAAATAAGTTATAAAGGAGGATTAGGTACAATATTATTAAAAAATTATATAAATTTAAAATTGTATTTTAAATTCCAATCACAAAGTTCATTTATAACAAAATAATTTTCCATCTCTGATTCATTCTATCATCGTTTACCTTCTGCTTGCGCTTTTGGATCAACAAATCCATTTTCCACCTCAAAATCAGGACTGAAAGTTTCTCTTATCTCATTCTCCACCTGGCGTCTCATTAATTCCAAATCCTTAAAAACAAATGGTAATAAAAAGTGACTTCTAAATACAAAGAATAATATAATAAATATTAAATTTTGTCCTTGGTTTAACAAACAAGTTTTGGCGGTTTCAGACTAGAGTTAAATTTTAAATTGTTGTTGGCTGAAGGTTGACGAACATACATGACCTTATTAAGTTGTAAACGTAATTAATTGTAATCATTAAGCAACTGCTGCCAATCACTTAAGCCATCATTAATTCTATTTTGTAAATTGTAAACGTGTAGTTTTGTAGATATAACGAACATATTAATATACATAATATCGAGGGACTACATATATTCAATAGTCTCTATCTGTCATTAGATTTTAATATAACCTATTAAAAATTTGGACCAAAACCTCATAATCTGTTGCTTTTTCAACAATTTGGTTGATATTGCTTCATTAAATTTCATAAAATATCATATTTATTGATATTAAACCAAATAAAAAAATTAATTTATTTTCATGATCATATGCAAAATTTCATTGAATTGTCTGATTCTGAGCCGATTGGTATACCTTATGGTAGGTATAGGACCAATATTATTGCACGCTACAAACATCAGCAGAAACCTAACTCAAGTGAGTTGAGGTTATAACTCACTTGAGTTAAAATTAAAACAACTTAACTCTAAAACACCTCAATTTATTTTTGCTATTATGAATAACAACTACACCATTTACAGTTGTATTTCAGAATTTTCCAGTTCTATTTCAGAAATTTCCATTTATATTTCACAATTTTCCAATTATATTTCAAAAATTTCTAATTATATTTCAGAAATTTCTAATTATATATCAGAAAATTCCAATTATATATCAAAAATTTCTAAATATATATCAGAAAATTCTAATTATATTTCAGAATTGTTTTTTATATTTCAGAAATTTCCAATTATGTTTCAGAAATTTCTAATTATATTTCAGAAATTTCCAATTATGTTTCAGATATTTCTAATTATATATCAGAAAATTCTAATTGTGTATCAGAAGTTTCCAAATGTATTTCAGAATTTTCAAATTGTATTTCCAAAGAGTCCAGTTGTATTTCAGATTTTTCAAATTGTATTTCAAAAAATTCAAATTGTATTTCAGAAATTATTTTTTATACAAAAATATTTATGTAACATTATATGTAGTAATTTTAGGACAATAAAACAACATACAATTGATAATAATATTTTTTATGTTTTACTAAGGGTATCGATATTTACACAAAATGCTATTTCATAGAGAGTTATGTCATAGTAAAACATAAAAAATATTATCAATTGAAGGTTGTTTTATAGTCCTAAAATTA